>NW_011494866.1:837059-857603 GCF_000754665.1 Bison bison bison | reverse complement strand
CAACTCTTTGCAACCCCATGGACCACAGCATGCCAGGCCTCCCTGTCCATCACTAACTCCCGGAGTCTACCCAAACTCATGTCCATTGAGTTGGTGATGCCATCTAACCATCTCATCCTCTGTTGTCCCCTTCTCCTCCTGCCTTCAATATTTCCCAGTATCGGGGTCTTTTCAAATGAGTCAGCTCTTCGCATCAGGTGGCCAAAGTATTGGAGTTTCAGCCACTGCTCGCTGCTCCAGTGCCACACAGCCCAAAACAAAATTTAAGACCAAAGGAATTAAAACCCTCCCGGACTCAGCATAGATATCTCAGGAATTCTATCTTAGGAATAGAATATTATTATTTGTTTTCTCCCAAACAATATTTATTGTATTTCCTTTACCCAAGAATGGGAAATCACAAATGTATTTTAAAAATTTTCCTACAATACATAGTATATAGCACAAATATAAAATTCAGCATGAGAAAGGACAAAAGGAATTCAGGTTAATAGTCATAGCTGAGGAAGAACAGAAAGAACTATAGTCAAAGTTGAGTACAGGTGTAGTCACAAGTATATTTGCAATTTTCTTCTTTTAATAAAGATCTAGCAAATGTTAGTACTTGTTAAGCTAAGTGGCTGGGTTACAGATATGGCCATATTACTATCAATTCTTATCCAAATGTGTAAAATATTTAACCACAAAAAAATAACATTTTCATTTAATTATAAAAAAATAATGTTTAAAAAAATTAATTTCCTGGGCAGTGATTTGTGGCTGGTAATACTTGTCTATGCAATGGCCATCTTCTTTCTGTCTAACAGATCTCTAATTTTTTTTTTTTACTCTCCTTTGAGCAACCTCATCCTTCAAGTGGTCTGGACCTCTTCCCATCTGTACAAACTGAAACATCATCTTCTTGCTAATAATTGTTTTAGGCAAAGGTGGTAATGAAGTTTGGACCAATGAAGGGGCATCAGAGGGAATTTGGGGAAAGTTTTCTAGATTTTAAATACACTCAAACTTCTGGGTTTTGCTGTCTACATGGGATTCCTGGAACTGCGGCTGTCATCCTGCTACCTGCGGACCCCAGCTTTAGTGGTAAGTGAACACGCGGAGGAAGGCAGAAAGATGGAGAATTAATTATGGAATTAACTAATCATGTAACTCTTGTTTTTACACTTCTTGTAATGTGAAATAGCAAATATTCTTAAAGCTAATTTTTCATTGAAACAGCTAAAAAACCTGCTAATTGATATGTACTTGTGTGGATTGTCTACTTAGGATAAATTCTGAAAGGTAACTACTCTTGATTGCTCTTGAAATATATTTTAAATTCATTTCCAATATAATAACTTTAAAATTAACAACATAGGAAAATGCAAAGACTATGAAAAATAATAACCATAATAATAATTTTTGTGAGTAACAAACCATGTTAAAAACTCTTGAGCTATTGATCTTGTATCCAAAAAAAAGTATCACCAATGGAAATGAATTCACAATATTGTCTAAAATTTCAAGGATACTGTGTTCTCCCAGAGTTAGTTCCCTGTCTATGAATTTTAAGTTAAGAATCCCTGATAACAGAGTTTTAAATAACATAAAATATTCACAACAGTTACTTCATCTAATGACTAGATATGCTGATTTTTAAGAAAAATTGATGCCAATTCCTATCTTATTTACAAATATCTTTTCTATCCCAGCAACAGTTAGGTCTTTGAGGTTAATGTAATGCCACCTCCTTCTTCAAAATCAAAACCACTTCCTCTGCACTGTTTTTTTTAAACTTCTTTGAATTTTCTAGTCAAAAACTACTAATATGGCTACTGCTGTTACACTTCTATTTTTATCTTTTTAAGTTGAAGAATGTAGTTCTAGAATTGTTGGCAAACACCAGGAATTTTTAATTATCTTTAGCAAATTGTTGTGAACAGAGCAGATAAAAGAGCTGGTTGTCAGAGCTATTAATGCTGATTAAAGTAGGCTGTGTGGGCCCATAGAGCAAGTTTGTTTGTTTTGAAGCATTCATGTTGTAAGGAATCCAGGCCATCCTTTCTCATATCCATGGCAATACCTAGGTTTTCTGTGTATATGATAGGTGAAGCATGCTCTGACGACTCAAACATTAGCCTGGTCTAAAATTGTACTGGAATAAATAAATGGGGGAGAAATGAAAAGGCATGTATACTTGTGAACCTTACCAATTCAGTCTCTTTATAGGCAATAGAAGAGACACTATATAAACATTCCCATCTTACCTTCACATTGTTATTCCCATGCACTGCTGCTGCTGCTACTGCTAAGTCGCTTCAGTCGTGTCCCACTTTGTGCGACCCCATGGACTGCAGCCCACCAGGCTTCTCCGTCCATGGGATTCTCCAGGCAAGAACACTGGAGTGGGTTGCCATTTCCTTCTCCATCCCATGCACTAATATTGATGAAATAGTCAGAATGTGTTTGAACAAACTTTCTTATCTTATCCCCTGAACGTCTGTTTTGGTGAAGACTTTTTATCTTTTTCATTGATTCCTTTTGTTCTTAATAGATAGGGTCTTAATTAACACATTACAGACAACAAAAAGGCAGTAAACTAAGCTAGTGATAAAAAGAAGATACAAAATATCAAGAAACATTTGGGCATTTACCATGCACATGTTACAGTACTAAATCCTTTATGTATGTGATGTCACTTAATCTAATAAACTCTATAAAATAGGAATTATACTCCTTTTACATAGAAGAAGACTGTAGTTTAGAGACACTAATTAGATAACCCAAGCTGACACAATCATATACAACCAAACCAAGATTCAAATCCAGATCCACATTATACTGACAAGTTTGTATATATAAATACATATGTGTGTCTACATTCTATGTCTTACCTCTATTAAATGCATATGTCTCTGTGTTTGTATATCTCTCTCCTTTTTTCATTTCATCTTTTGTATCAAAGCCATTTTCTATTGTGGTATAATAGACATGTAACATTATATTAGTTTCAAGAATACAATATAAAGATTAGATACTTGTATATATTACAAAATGATGACCACGTAAGTCTAGTTAACACCCATCACCATAGTTACAGAAAATCATTTTCTTGTGATGATAACTTTTAAGATGCACTCCCTTAGCGACCTTCAAGTATGCAATACAGAATTATTAACCATAGTCACAATGTTGTCTAGTTATATCTTTTTAAACCTCTTTTTATCATACAAATGACTCTTCTACTACATACATCTGTGATTAAGTCACTCTCTAAATTTCATAGATTACTTTGTCTCATAAGTTGTAAGGATAAAAATTATTATTCTGAACTTTAATAATACAAATGAAAGTCTGCTCAAAATTAATTATTTTTTAACTTAATTTAGAATCTAATAGCTAGTACAAATAAAAGCTTTGTATTTTAAAACTAGCATTGAAACTTTAAGCATGCTAAGCTTACATATACATATATATATATATATATATATATATAAATGTGTAGCATTGCTTTTTTCTTCAATTTTCCATCAATGGTCAATGAATGTTTCTGTCATCACCCTATTCTAGCTTAATAAGAAATGAGTTTCTTCACAAATACATAAATGTCACCTTTCAATATTTTGTTCTCACAAACATAATGTCTTTGTACTTCAAAGATTCAGATTACTGAAGGGGATTTTTATTCAAGTTGTTCTGATTCAGATATCAGAGAAGGTTCTAGTTCACATAAAATACCCAAACCCTAACTTTAACTGTTCCTCAGTATCAGCAGCCCCCACTACCGCTCTTGCACAGTTGGGCCCACAGCCCAGCACTTAAAGCGGCTGATCCATCTCTTCAGGACCTGGTTACTCTTCACCTCACCTTCCACACAATTTAGAATGGGTATTTTGCAGAGAGAGTGAATATTTGCTTCTTTTCACTTTTCATTAATTTGATATTAAAAAAAAAAGTCTCCCTTAATAAATTCACTTTCTTGCCGGGAAAAGAAAAAGTAGTACGTCTCTCTCGCTTTCCTGCAGGTTTCTTATCTCTCATATATTCAGGTTACAGAGGAGGAACTGTCATCTTTCTTCTCCAATTCACACTACACGGAGCCAGAAATAATGGTGTTTTCTGCTTGAATGCAAACCAATCATTTATCTGGACGTCCCTGAAAGGACTTAATTTGCTCAACTAGTCAGTATTCCGCCTCCGTTAAAGGAACCCAGACGCGCACTTGGATTTTTCTAACTCACGTTTTCACCCGCTGTTCACCCCATACCCCACCTCCTGCAACTTTCCCAAGTAAGAACCGGCTGTCAACCCCTCACCTTCACCTTCTTTAAGTTATTGTTTTGTGCTCTAGTTACCACTCGTGCTGTGTCTCAAACCTAAGAATTCACATTTGCCTAAAATAAATAATAAACAGAGGGAGCAATCAGCTTGTTTGCTACCTTTTTTGAGAGCATGACGTAATGCTGTACTATTCAGCAAGTGCGGCAACTGGTTGACAGACATTTAAAGAATCTCAGTGGTGAGAGATGAGGAATGTCCCAGCGAGGCCTGGCAGCAGAATCCAAACTCACACACAAGAAGCTTTTTAAAGGCACAGTGGGAAGAATTTTTAATGTTTCCATTCAGAGGGGGATTTAACTGCACATTGACAAGCCACCTAGACACTTTGTGCTCAGAGCTAGAATGTGGCTTTTCTTTTTCTTGTATCTTTATGCTATTCCACTCGGCTCTGAACAGGATCAATACTAATAAACCTCCACTTATTCTGTAGGCATATCTTACTTTCCAGCCTGATTATAAAGAAAGAGAAATAATTAAGAATTTGAAGAAGTAACATTTAAATAAAGTTCTATTACCTATGATTGATTGGAAGATATTATCTATTTATAGTTTGGGAGTCTTTATAAAATTATTTTGTAAAAGTCTCCAAATTAATTCAATGTATTAGGTAAATAAATAACATTGGATTTTAGGACTGAGGGAGATAATGAAATACTCAAGATCACTAATCAAGAAAATATATTATATACATATATGTTATGTGCATATAAACATGCATAATTGCATATACAAATCATTCAATATCACAATAATCCAAGTCTATGCCCCAACCAGTAACGCTGAAGAAGCTGAAGTGGAACGGTTCTATGAAGACCTACAAGAACTTTTAGAACTAACACCCAAAAAAGATGTCCTTTTCATTATAGGGGACTGGAATGCAAAAGTAGGAAGTCAAGAAACACCTGGAGTAACAGGTAAATTTGACCTTGGAATACGGAATGAAGCAGGGCAAAAACTAACAGAGCTTTGTCAAGAAAATGCACTGGTCATAGCAAACACCCTCTTCCAACAACACAAGATAAACCTCTACACATGGACATCACCAGATGGTCAACACCGAAATCAGATTGATTATGTTCTTTGCAGCCAAATATGGAGAAGCTCTATACAGTCAACAAAAACAAGACCAGGAGCTGACTGTGGCTCAGATCATGAACTCCTTATTACCAAATTCAGACTGAAATTGAAGAAAGTAGGGAAAACCACTGGACCATTCAGGTATGACCTAAATCAAATCCCTTATTTGATTTAGCTTCAGTTCAGTCGCTCAGTTATGTCCTACTCTTTGTGACCCCATAGACTACAGCATGCCCGGCCTCCCTGTCCATCACCAATTCCCAGAGCTTGCTCAACCTCATGTCCATTGAGTTGGTGATGCCATCCAACCATCTCATCCTCTGCCATCCCCTTCCCCTCTTGCCTTCAATCTTTCCCAGCATCAGGGTCTTCTCAAATGAGTCAGTTCTTTGCATCAGATGGCCAAAGTATTGGCGTTTCAGCTTCAACATCAGTGCTTCCAATGAACACTCAGGACTGATTTCCTTTGGGATTGACTGGTTGGATCTCCTTTCAGTCCAAGGGACTCTCAAGAATCTTCTCCAACACCACGGTTCAAAAGCATCAATTCTTCGGCGCTCACCTTTCTTTATAGTCCAAATCTCACATCCATACATGACTACTGGAAAAACCATGGCTTTAACTGGATGGACCTTTGTTGGCAAAGTAATGTCTCTGCTTTTTAATATGCTCTCTAGGTTGGTCATAGCTTTTCTTTCAGGGAGAAAGCATCTTTTAATTTCAGGGATCTCCAAAATAACTCCATTCCCCTCCCCAGTTTTATATCACTGACATATAACATTGTGTGAGTTTAAGGTGTATAACATGTCAATCTGATATACATATACTGCAAAATGATTACCATTAGAGTGTTAGCAAACATCTCCACAATGTGGCATGAGACAATTCTCTCTTTTTTTTTTTTTGGTGGGGAGACTATATAAGGCTTACTCTCTGAGCAACTTTCAAATAGAGAACACAGTATTGTTAGCTACCATTGTCAAGCTATACATTAGAGCCCCAGAACTTATTTGTCTTACACTGGAAGTTTGTCCCCTTTCACCAACATCTCCCCATTTCTCCCACTCACTCAGCCCCTAGTAACCACCATTCTACTTGCTGTTTTTTAAGTGATCTTTATCTCTATTGAATGACTCCAAATTCATTGAATCTCCATAGTAAGTAGTTGCTTTGTTCTGTGAATCATCAGATCATCTCAATTCAGAACCTTCAGATTTTCCTTAGAAGAAATAACAAGGAAAGAAAGACTGATGGTCATTTTATATATAACACAGAATTTCATGATATATTTTTAAGTGAAAAAGAGTAGATTACAGAAGATAGTACTCTGATTTATACTGTGCACAGACACAGTATATCCTACAAACTACCAAAGTGAGCTTGAAACTGGTCTTTGGTAGGATTACAGAGGGAAAGTTAGTAACAATACAGTATGAGATTCTCCAAAAGAAGGAAATGGTGATAATGTAAAGCTGATATTGGATGAATTCAACTAAATGTCAATTGTTTTCATAGAATTATTAACTTTGTAGATATGGGGTTTTATAAACAATTAGCAGAGACAAAAATGGAAACAGAATATTGAATCTGTTTATGAATTCAGGTATATCAAAATTTGGGTTGTTGACCAAATTGGTCTTATGTCTGGAAGCAAAACCTTAGGCCAAACTTTAGGCCCAAACAATATCAAACGATCCAAGATATTTCAGCCAGGCAGTAAAAATAGGTCAGACTGAAACAAATAAATGTATTCCCAGAAAAAAATGAAAGAGTAGGATTTAAAGCTAACGGGAGCAGAATGGAGGTATAAGTGAGGCTGGCCAAACACAGGGCAGCTGAGAGAATTCTTCCAGAAACCCTGGCATTGCTTCTGCTTTTTCCTGAATGTTCAATGTGCAAATGATTTAAAAGCTGACAAAGGAATAAAATAGTCATCATCTATTCAAAATTTAATAAGCATTTCATGCAATACTTGAGGCAAGATGGAGAAGTAAGGGCTACCTGAAAATTCATATAGATGAATCATAATTAATTGAGTGAACATATCCAGGAAAGGAGCTACAGAATCTTCACATCAACTCGAAGCTTCTCTAGTGGTTGATCTAGTGATCTATAGGTGCTTCTGCCCCTTTTTAAATTTTCAGTAATAACTTGAATGGAACCATTAGAAAAGAGAACTAACACAAAAGTGGATTGCTTTCATAGGCAAAGTAAACTATGTTTAAGATAATCCGAAAATATTTAAGATTCTATTCTCGTGCTTATGCTCAGTCACCGAGTCACATCAGACTTTTTGGACTGTAGTCTGCCAGGCTTCTCTGTCCATGGGATTTTCCAGGCAAGAATGCTGGAATGGGTTGCCTTTTCCTCTTCCAGAGGATCTTTCCATGTCTCCTGCATTGGCAGGTAGACTCTTTACCACTAAGCCACCTGGGAAGCTCTTAAGATTTATGTATGTGTGTTAGTTGCTCAGTTGTGTCTTACTCTGTAAGACCCCATGGACTGTAGCCCACCAGGCTTCTCTGTCCATGGGATTCTCCACGCAAGAATACTGGAGTGGATTGCCATGCCCTCCTCCAGGGGATCTTCCCAACCCAGGGATTGAACCTGTGTCTCCTGCCTTGAAGGCAGACTCTATCATCTGAGCCACAAGGGAAGTATAATCCTAGTATAAGATTCTATCAGTTCAGTTCAGTCGCTCAGTCGTGTCCAACTCTTTTCGACCCCATTAATCGCAGCACGCCAGTCCTCCCTGTCCATCACCAACTCTTGGAGTTCACTCAGACTCATGTCCATCGAGTCAGTGATGCCATCCAGCCATCTCATCCTCTGTCGTCCCCTTCTCCTCCTGCCCCCAATCCCTCCCAGCATCAGAGTCTTTTCCAATGAGTCAACTCTTCGCATGAGGTGGCCAAAGTACTGGAGTTTCAGCTTTAGCATCATTCCTTCCAAAGAAATCCCAGGGCTGATCTCCTTCAAAATGGACTGGTTGGATCTCCTTGTAGTCCAAGGGACTCTCAAGTGTCTTCTCCAACACCACAGTTCAAAAGCATCAATTCTTCGGCTCTCAGCTTTCTTAACAGTCCAACTCTCACATCCATACATGACTACTGGAAAAACCACAGCCTTGACTAGACGAACCTTTGTTGGCAAAGTAATGTCTCTGCTTTTGAATATGCTATCTAGGTTGGTCATAACTTTCCTTCCAAGGAGTAAGTGTCTTTTAATTTCACGGCTGCAGTCACCATCTGCAGTGATTTTGGAGACCCAAAAAAATAAAGTCTGACACTGTTTCCACTGTTTCCCCATCTATTTCCCATGAAGTGATGGGACCAGATGCCATGATCTTCGTTTTCTGAATGTTGAGTTTTAAGCCAACTTTTTCATTCTCCACTTTCACCTTCATCAAGAGGCTTTTAGTTCCTCTTAACTTTCTGCCATAAGGGTGGTGTCATCTGTACTAGAGTTTAATTTTGAGACAAATCAGGGAGATCTAAATGGCAGAGGGGATATGCTATATTCATAGACTGAAAGTTTCAATGTCACAAAAATAACATTTCTGTCAATATAATCCCAACTGAAATACCAGAAAAAAAGTATTTTATTTGAGTTTTTTTTTCCTCCTAGAAATTGGAAAATGATTCTAAAATGTGTATGGAAATGCAAGGGATCTAAATAACCAAAATAATTCTGATATAACATATGTCAAAGTATAACTTATTACAAAACTTACACTAAACTTGATATAACACAAGCAGTATCTGTACTAAAAATAAGACTTAACACACACATACATATATGGATAAAGTAATACTACAAAATGGGGGTGGGGTGGGGAGAGAGATGTGGTATTCCCAACACCTGGTGCTGGTTCAGTTGAATATCCATGTTTTCAAAATACATAAATATTGACCAGTATCTCACATCATGCCCAAAACTCAACTCCAGAAAAATTGCGGATCTAAAAGCAAACAATAAGACAATCATAAGAAAGAAGCTTCTAAAAGATAGTATAGAAGAAATGTTTATGTCCTTGAAATAGTTAAGTAGATTTCTTAAATATTAACCATAAAGTATTAATAAATTAGACTTTGTTAAAGTTAAAATTGTGGTTCATCAAATGATATTACCAAGAGTGAGAAAACTCAGTTGAAAGGTTGGGAAAATATTTGCAATACATGTGTCCTAATTATTTTGAAACACAAAAAACTGCTGCAAATGAATAACAAAAGGACATAAAACTCATTGAAGAAATGGGCAAAATACTAAACATAACTTTAGAAGACAGGACATACCCAGTAAGCATATGAAAATGTCTTCTAGAGTATTTTACATGATAACATTAATGTAGTTTTATGGCATAATAGTCTATAGAAACCCTACATGAACAAAACCTCTGCAAATGATGGTATGATGGTGTGACCAAAAATGGGAATCAATATAGCCATTAGGCAAGACAGTCAATGTGCATTTCTGTCTTTCCACATAAACATGAACTGTTTTTGAGCTTTTTTGCCAATGAGGACTAAGAGTAATGCATTTCCCATCCAGAAGTTACAGATTAAATGCCAAATTTTTTGCAGATTCCTTTCAGTAAAGACAACACATCTACCAGAGCAGCCACACTTGAGACTGAGGTTGCTCATCTTTATGGCAGTTTATGATGATCTGCCACAATTTACCTGGGTTTTCTTTTTTAGGAGCCAATTAGGTAAATTTAATAGGGAATAATGAGGACTCCATAACTTGTATTCTTTTAAATTTTTGCTTTGTAGAACTAATCTCTTCAATTATTCCCGGGGCATATTGCTTCTGTTTTACTACCTTGGCTACAAACCAAGGAGGGAGGGGATAGTTTTAGAGACTTTCACTTGACCCTTTGTCTTATAATGGTTCTTTCTAAACAGGTCAAGGCCATGTCAACTCATACAAATTTCTTTCTTTTTTTTTTTTTGATACAAATTTCTGTTTGTAAGCCAGTCATCATTGTTAGGGGGGAACAAAGTGGAAGGAAGCAAACCTAGGGGATAAAATAAGCTTCCCAGCAGGATGCTGCTCTCTGGAAAAAAATAAAAATCACAGAAAGGTGATTTTTCCTCTTCAATGGAACAGATTGTACAATACACCAAATCCCCAAAATATATTCTTTAAATCAAAATTCAACCTAAATGATCACCTCTATGTTTATGTATTTGTTTAAACTGATTGAATCTATCTAACATTAAAGACTGCAAGGAGATCCAACCAGTCCATCCTAAAGGAGATCAGTCCTGGGTGTTCATTGGAAGGACTGATACTGAGGCTTAAACTCCAATACTTTGGCCACCTCATGCGAAGAGTTGACTCATTGGAAAAGACCTTGATGATGGGAGGGACTGGGGACAGGAGGAGAAGGGGACGACACAGGATGAGATGGCTGGATGGCATCACTGACTCGATACACATGAGTTTGGCTAAACTCCAGGAGTTGGTGATGGACAGGGAGGCCTGGCGTGCTGTGATTCACGGGGTCGCAAAGAGTCGGACACAACTGAGCTACTGAACTGAACTGAACATTAAAGAAATAATGTTGAAATTCTCCCCTTTATAATGATTAAAAAGCATTTTTAATGTTTATAAAAAAATGAACTGGTCAAATACAAAGCAAATGAGGGAGCAAGCTATATAGAACTTGGGGGGCAAAAGCATTCCACATCAAAATAAGGACCTTGACATTTGAATATGTTTGGAGTCTAAGAAGTGCAAAGGGTACAGCTTGCCTGAGTGAGCAAGGGGAGAGTGATAGTGAAGACTGAAGATTTTATTACACACCTCACAGAATTTGATAGGTTATGCAGATCAAATATTCAATATTCAGTGAGAATATTGAATATTAGAAAAACAATTAATGATCTATTATTCATATACATTGTTTTATATTGAAAAATTGGTGAATGCACATTAATTTAAGACAAATATAGAACACTCATACAATCTGATAACCATAAAGCAATCTTGTTTATTGTAAAAATATCATGGAGTTCACATTCTATGAAATTAACTTAGAAATATAAAACATTGAAGATAAATTCATCAATGGAAAAAGTACAGTTGGAACTTTTTAAAAAATGTAAAGTAACTAATAAGTCGCTTCAGTCGTGTCCGACTCTGTGCGACCCCATAGATGGCAGCCCACCAGGCCCCGCCATCCCTGGGATTCTCCAGGCAAGAACACTGGCGTGGGTTGCCATTTCCTCCTCCAATGCATGAAAGTGAAAAGTGAAAGTGAAGTCGCTCAGTCGTGTCTGACTCTTGGCGACCCCATGGACTGCAGCCTACCAGGCTCCTCCGTCCATGGGATTTTCCAGGCAAGAGTACTGAGTGGGGTGCCATTGCCTTCTCCCAATGAATCAATTAATATATTATAAAGATTAAAGAGTGCTTAGAAATGAAAGGTAATTAAAAGGCTACTTAATGAAACCTGTGATAAATCAATAATGCAAAAGAAAACTGTAGGTTTTAAATAATTAAAGTTGGGAGAAAAAGGCTAAATATTAATGAGCTATGTGAGGAAGATAAATAAGCAGTAAAAAGAACAGTAGGATAAACCCCAGTGTGATAAAGGTTAAGAATAGAAAGCAATGAACTAAAGAACTAATTTACTCTTAAGAAGGTAAA
Source organism: Bison bison bison (assembly GCF_000754665.1). Lineage (NCBI taxonomy): Eukaryota > Metazoa > Chordata > Mammalia > Artiodactyla > Bovidae > Bison > Bison bison. The sequence goes on along the minus strand of NW_011494866.1, from coordinate 845,549 downwards.
CACGTTAAGCGTCATTGCTTAAGAAAAACTAACGCAATTGACAAATCTCTGAAAATACACATAAAGGAAAAAATTAGATTTGCAGAAATATGCATAGAAATATGCAAAACACTTTTCAGTTTACAATTTTAGATATAAATTTTCAGCAATTAAACATACATACAATGTGTAAATGTATAACTGATAACAAACAAAAAAGTTTAGAAGACAAAATTCCTTAAACATCTCATATTTTATCCTGTTCAATTTTAGATTATCTTGGGAAAGAGTTCTAATTGCTCTCTTCAGACCAAGAATAAAACTTCCAGTCTTGTTTAGCACGTTTACTGTTATTCAAATTCAAACTTTCAGGCCCTTGTTGTTGTTCATGTAGGACTCTTTGTGACCCCATGGGCTGCAGCATGCCAGACTTTCCTGTCCTTCACTATCTCCTGGAGCTTGCTCGAACTCTTGTCCATTGAGTCAGTGATGCCATCCAGCCATCTCATCCTCTGTCATTTCCTTCTCCTCCTGCCTTCAGTCTTTCACAGCATCAGGGTCTTTTCTCATGATTCAGCTCTTCACCTTAGGTGGCCAAAGTATTGGAGCTTCAGCTTCAGCATCAGTCCTTCCAATGAGTATTCAGGGTTGATTTCCTTTAAGATTGATTGTTTGATCTCCTTGCAGTTCAAAGGACTCTCAAGAGTCTTCTCCAACACCACAGTTCAAAAGCATCAATTCTTTGGCACTCAGCCTTCTTCACAGTCCAACTCTCGCATCCATACATGACTACTGGAAAAGCCATTCCTTTGACTATATGTGCCTTTGTTGGCAAAGTAATGTCTCCACTTTTTAATACACTGTTTAGGTTTGTCATAACTTTTCTTCCAAGGAGCAAGCATCTTTTAATTTCATGGCTGCAGTCACCATCTGCAGTGATTTTGGAGTCCAAGAAAATAATCAGTCACTGTTTCCATTGTTTCTCTATCTATTTACCATGAAGTGATGGGAGTGGATGACATGATCTTTGTTTTTTGAATGTTGAGTTTTAAGTCAGCTTTTTCACTCTCCTCTTTCACCTTTATCAAGAGGTTCTTTAGTTCCTCTTTGTTTTCTGACATAAGGGTTGTGTCATCTGCATATCTGAGATTATTGATATTTCTCGCTGAAGTCTTGATTCCAGCATATGTTTCATCTAGCCTGACATTTTGCATGATGTACTCTGCATATAAGTTAAATAAGCAGGGTGACAATATAAGCCTTGATGTACTCCTTTCCCAATTTGAAACAAGTCTGTTCCATGTCCGGTTCTAACTGTTGCTTCTTGACCTGCACACAGGTTTCTCAGGAAGCAAGTAAGGTGGTCTGGTATTCCCAATTGTTTAAGAATTTTCCACAGTTTGTTGTGATCCAAACAGTCAAAGGCTTTAGCGTATTCTTTGAAGTAGAGGTAGATGTTTTTCTGGAATTCTCTTCCTTTCTCTAAAATCCAATGGATGTTGGTAATTTGATCTCTGGTTATCTCTGGTTCCTCTGTCATTTCTAAATCCAGCTTGAACATCTGGAAGTTCTTGGTTCACAAACTGTTGAAACCTAACTTGAAGGATTTTTGAGCATGACATTGCTAGCATGTGAAATGAGTGCAAATATGTGGTGGGTTGAACATTCTATGGCATTGTCCTTCTTTGGGATTGGAATGAAAACTGACCTTTCCCAGTCCTGTGCCCACTGCTAAGTTTTCCAAATTTACTGGCATATTGAGTGCAGCACTTACACAGCATCACCTTTTAGGATTTGAAATAGCTCAGCTGAAATTCCATTATCTTTACTAGCTTTGTTCATAGTGATGCTTCCTAAGGTCCACTTGACTTCACACTCCAGGATGTCTGGCTCTAGGTGAGTGATCACACCATTGTGGTTATCTGAGCCATTAAGATCTTTTTCTGTACAGTTCTTCTGTGTATTCTTGCTACCTCTTCTTAATATCTTCTGCTTCTGTTAGGTCCATATCATTTCTGTTCATTATGTGCCCATCTTTGCATGAAATGTTCCCTTGGTTCAAAATTGCAAGCCCTATTGTCTATTTTAAAAAAATGCTTCCTTTATCAGTAAAATTTCATTATCTATTATTTGGAAAAAGACATGGTATACAATACAATTTTAAATTAAATATACAGTGAATTTATCATGTCTCAATACACAAACACATTTTTATCATCCATTGCTTTCCAGACACAGGCATGGCAATGATAATAATAAATAATAAATTCTTATATTTCTCTTGCACAGTAGAGTTCATAAGACATTTCGCAAACTTTGTGTCATAAAACTCATCTAACCCAATTTGTTTAATCTTCATCAAGGGTGAAGAAATTAGGAACTCTGTTAAAATCATACTATATCCCCACCTAGGCCATCTGCACGGTGGATAAAGTCCACCAAAGAAATGAGCCAAGTCTCAAGTCTCCCTGCTTCCTCCTTTATATGCAGAAATTTCTCTTTTTTCTTTCCTCCTTTTCTCAGGGTTCTTTATTTGGGAACCCTAGTCATCATTCTATTCCCCCCACCCCTTCCATTTCCTTCTCACTTGCGCACAGCCCCCAGGGCTTGGAGACACTCCAAGCACAGTGAAACCATGAAGAGACCACCATCTTCATCCTAGTTTAACACTCTTATTCACCACCATTGCCATCTCCTCCCCTACCGCTCCCTTCCCATTCCTAACTCCCCTCCCCTCCCTCCTTTCTCCTCACTGTTCAGACTTAGTTCTGAGACAAAATAAACCTTGGCATTGGTCATCAGCAATGCTTTTTACCCTGCCCTCTCAGCCTTACCACTCTTTCTCCTCTACCCCAACCCTTCCCAGTGCTTAGAGGCTTGTGAGAGGAGATTAAACTAATCCTATCCACGGACAAGCTCACTAAGCAGTTCCTGAGTAAAGTCCAAAATTCCTGCCAAGCAATAGAGCTAAGGGAAGAATTAATGTAACAATCAGCACATTATAGCAGTTGCTTTTCCATGAAAATTCTTTCTCATTTAAGAGAAAAGAACAAGTAGAATGGAGGCTAGGTAGGGAGGGGGGATATAAAGGCAATTAGTTTTTTTTTATTCTTCTTATTAAACATAAATTAAACAACTCAGTTTGTTGGCACCATGGCACCTTTTTTAAAGTAATTTAACCTACCGTTTTTCTTCACAAAATGGGAATGAGTGTGTAAATAGCCAACATTTAAGTGGTTTTGGATTAGTTCACTTGCTAATTAATACTTAAGAAAGTAGAATTAGAAAGACTAGGCATGAGTAAGGCAATTTCAGAGAGTTGTGCCTATAGCATATTGATGCCTCTGCCCATAGCTCCAGCCCTGAGAGACAAGGAAAGCCATGGTCATCACTCCATCTTTAAAAGGGGACAGAGCGCTCTTACTGTTCTTCTTCCCTGGCCTTGGTTCACTCACCCTGTATACATAGGTTTCTCTAGAAGACAAGCCTAAAGATATAATCTGATAGGTAAAAAGTAGGTAGTATTTCAATCAGTATCTCAAATTCCTTCAGCTTTCCCAGCATTTTTATTTTTATTTTTTCAAGGAACTAACTTGAAATGAATTTGAGTCTCAAAAGCTGAGGTAGGCAGAGGCAGTCATTGCCAGTGGCTGTGTAGGGGGTAAGAAATTTCTATTCAAAGAAGGGTGAATGCAACTGGTAATGTTTAACAAAAAAGTGAGAGGGGTTCAAGGGGAAGTTTAGCCTTAAGGGTAAATCTATGGTTTATGTTCTTGGCATTCATTGTGCCAAGGGATTCCATGTTAAAATAAAATAGAAAGAGCTTTTAAAAAATAAAAGAAGTAAACAAAAAGAGCTCCAAAGACACAACTGAATGGCTGAAGGCACATTGAAAGTAACAGCAAGAGAAGTGTTAGATATTATCTTCTAGAACAAGTAGAGGAAGTCCTAACCAACTCCGCTAGTATTTAAGAAAAGGTACTTCTTTTTTTTTTTTTTTTTTTAAAGAAAAGATACTTCTAATGTGTCCCCCCAAAGTAAATTGTGTTCAGAAAGGCATTTAAACCACAGTTATGCAATGTCAGACCTTCAAAGTAGCAGATCTTTTCCAAGGATCCTCATAGTTTCCAGAAAACTTTAGAAAAAAGAAAGCACTGAATTTGATATTTACTTCATTATATATATGGAGAAGGCAATGGCACCCCACTCCAGTACTCTTGCCTGGAAAATCCCATGGACGTAGGAGCCTGATGGGCTGCAGTCCTGGGGTCACTAAGAGTTGGACACGACTGAGTTACTTCACTTTCACTTTTCACTTTCATGCATTGGAGAAGGAAATGGCAACCCACTCCAGTATTCTTGCCTGGAGAATCCCCTGGACAGAGAAGCCTGGCAGTCTACAGTCCATGGGATTGTAAGAGCTGTACATGACTTAGCACTATCTTTCTTTCTTTCTTTCTATACAAACATATACACACACATATGTGATAGTTATTATATATAAAATAAAGTGAATACATATGTATGTGTGTATATATATATAAATACACACACACACACATACATGCACACATGCGGCTTGTAGGGTCTTAGTCCCCTGAACAGGGATCACATTAAACCCATGCTCCCTGCAGTGGAAGTGTGGAGTCCTGATCTCTGGGAATGACTGTGGCTCTGTTTTTATGACCTAGAACTATCCCATGTACATAGTAAGTAAGGATTTAGTAGCCTGTCCACTATTTTACTTCTTGCACACTGCTGAACTGTTCTGATTGCTGTTTTGTCTTAGCTCTATGGAAACCACACCCGCCTTGCCTTCAGCAACGACGTACTGCCACTTGGCCCCTGCCACTCTGAAGTCCAATTATCCCCATCATACTTCAGCTTTCCTAATTCAGAGATAGCAGTTCTCATGGTAATTTCTGACCTACAGAAAGATGCTAGGGTTTCCCTCACAAACTCATCTCTTAACAGTCATTTTGAAAGGTGTGAACGCAACCCTGCAGGGGTAAATAGGTCTTACATGATAAATAACAATCTAACATTCCAGTTCCCCTAAGCCTTTGGAGCATTTTACCATATACCTAGGCAGTTCTGGCATTTCAGCTTAATTTAGTGTAGGCCACCTTTTGGTCTGTGTTTTGGTCTATGTATCAGCCAAATCAAAGAGAAAAACACTTTATAACCCTCTATGTTGCAACATTTAATTCAGAATCTCTGCTTCATAGGCCCATATCAGTAAATTCATCCTGATTTAATTTTATGTTCCTTCCTCCATTATCCAACACCTTCAACATCCATTCCCATACATATTCCCTGGATTTCTGTCTGTATAAATTGGAAAAAGCTTGTAGTTCTTTTGGAGTATGGAACACATCTACAAGGAACACAGTTTATATCTCAACTTTCAAGGCTTGCTGGGACTTGAGTCTAGTTATGAGTCTAGATGGACAGGGAAGCCTGGCTTCCTGAACTGAATTGATAAGTCTGGAAGCAAAGAGGCTTTCGGTTGGGGTCCTGAAGAGAATCCATGGTGGCCTGCAATTATTTCAGGGAAGGCCACTACAGTTTCTTTAGGCAAAGTAGGGTTAATCTTAGACACAGATATAATGGAAACTTCCACTGCCAAAGACTCATCAGAATTTATGAGTTTAATGTTTCCAGCTTCCTCAGGAGCTTCCATGTCCCCATTCCCATTTTGAGGATCCCATTCTATCCTAATCAATGCCCTTCTTGTAACAATAAAACTCCGTGAGTTTGAGTATTCAATTTGCATTATAATTCAGCCTCTCTCAGGATGAGGCTCTGCGTTTGGTTTTCAACAATTTCAGTTCAGCAGCTGAACAACTATTAAGTGGCCAAATCACTAGACTTCACTTTTTATGAAATTATAAATATTTTTACTAGTCAGGCTCTTTGAATTTAATCTTATTGGGGGGCTTCCCTGGTGGCTCAAATGATAAGGAAAACCTCCTGCAATGCAGGTGAATTGGGTTCGATCCCTGGGTCTGGAAGATCCCCTTGGAGAAGGGAATGGCAACCCATTCCAGTATTCTTGCCTGGAGAATTCCATGGACAAAGCAGTCTAGCAGGGTACAGTCCATAGGGCCCCAAAATGTTGGATATGCCTGAATGACTAACACACATGCATGGGTTAGATTATTTTAACCAATGATACAAATAGTGCAGAAGTTGACAGGAAATGTTTAAGTCAACTCATTGTAGTGCAGGAAGAAACACTTTGGCATCAGATGCCTTCCTTTGAAATGTAGTTATGAAGCAAGCTGTCGCAGCACCAGAACTAGAATCCAGATAATCCTTATTTTAGGTTCTGTGCTCTTTCTTCTGCATTGCTCAATGTCTGAAAATCCTAAATATCTTTCATTGTTCTGATATCAATGATCTGTTAATCATATGTGCTGCCCTTCAGTTCTTACCTAAAAGATTATCTAAATCATTTAAACATATTTTTCTGATTAGTAACCAGTGGTTTCTAAAGATGACATTGTCTTATTGTTCCAAAGAGGTTAATTTTTTCTCCGTATCCTGACATTATATAAAATAAAAATTCTTGAGTGAACTCCTACTGTTCTTAGCTATCCATCTCACAAACGTGTTGTTCAAACCTATCACCTGTTTCACATAGAACACATCCATCTAGTTCCATAAAGGTTTCAGAGAATAACCCAAGCTGAACTGAAATTAGTTCTTCGTCACAGCTTTCAAATCTGTCAAATTTCAAGGATAAAAGATGATTGGCAAATGTGTGACTTATCAACTTTTCAATAAAACACAGTAAAATTTGGAAAGATAGGGGTGTGATAACCAACATTTTCATGTACTATATTTTACTGCTAAACAAACATTGACAAGTTTAAATAGTTTCAAATATTCAGCAGATATTTAGTTATGTTCTTTTTCTCAAATTTCAAGGTTTTTCTATCCTATTGAATTTTCCCATGTAGAATCTCACACAAAGAGGAAATATAGAATATTAGACATGATTTGAATATTAGAGATCACTGAATTCAGGTCTGCCATTTTAAAGTTGAAAAAACAGGTCTAACAAGGTACATAGTCACAGAACTGGTAATAGGTCGAGTCATGACGACTTACAATTTTTTAACTAATGGTAGGCAGACTATTGAGATATTAAATCTTCCCAAGTTCTTCCAGTTAAAAAATGAGAAAGCTAGAATTCAAAAATAAGTCTCTGATTCTCAAGTTCACATTTCGAGCCATAAAGCTATTCCAACCTAAAATTGTTACATTTTACTATGTGAGTCCCAGTAATTAGTTCACTTGGGAAATAATTGTAAACCTTTTAAGTTCTAGACATTGAACAAAATACTAGGTATCTAATGGTGAATAAACAATCATGGTCATGAGACGTTAAATAGACAAAGTGTTTAGACAGTGGAAGAGGTGTGGAGACAGTGGAAACAGTAAATAAGACAATGTTGTCTGTAAAGACCAATGTAAAGTGATATTTGTGACACCAGAAGATTAGGCAGGAAGAGTTTTGGTTTTGATTTACAGGATGGATGAAAGAAGAAATAGTAGTGGAATGCAGCCTATCAGAGAGAGAGAATGGTATATATAAAATGCTCTGAATTTTAAAAAGCTTTTACGTTGGATAAACTTTATATGTGTGGCTAGCACATAATGGGCAATTGAATAGTGGCATGGAAGGAGGTTGGAAAGATAGGAAATGAAAACATCATGTGAAGATTCATAGTCATTAGCTAAAAGAGAAGTTTGGAAGAGATAATATGAAATATTCAACAGAGAGCAGATGTACAGTCATCTTGGAGAGTTAGTAGATATAGTAAGATTGCTAGGCAATGTAGAGAACCTACTTAAAATTTTAGATCACGAATTTAAAGTGCAACTATTTGTGGTAGATTGGTAAATAGTCTCCCAAAGGTATTAAATGCTATAGCTTAGAACCTATGAATGTTAACTTATATTGTAATATTTTTTCAAGATGTGATTAAGTTTAGGATATTGAAATGAGAAAATTATCCAGGATTATCCAGGTAGATTCTAAATGCCATAACAAGTATCTTTATACATACAGAAGATGAAGATTATACTCTTAACAAAGAAAAGGAGGAGGTAATGTGACCATAAAGGAAGAAACGGAAATGATGCAGCCACATGGCAAATATTGCCAGCACTCACCAGAAGCTGGTAGAGTCAAGGAACACATTCTCCCCCACAGTCTCTGGGGGAGTATGGTCCTGACAACACTTTGATTTCAGTTGATGATAATGATTTCAGACTTTTGTCTTCCAGATTTGTGAGAGAGTAATTTTCTGTTATGAGGGCTTCCCCGGTGGCACAGTGGTAAAGAATCTGCCTGCCAATGCAGAAGACACCTGCCGGGGACCAGCCCCGGCTGATCCAGGGTACTCGAGGTCATGAGGAAGGAGGCTCGATCCCGCCTTTGCGTATGTCGAGCCTCCTTCCTCATGACCTTTGCCATGGGCGGAGTACCTCACTCTGGCC
>NW_011494866.1:829986-836946 GCF_000754665.1 Bison bison bison | reverse complement strand
TTTCTGTTATATTTTAAGCCAACTAACCTGTGATGATTTGTTTCAGTAGTCTTTCTACCCATTTGCATGACTCTTTCCAGCTGCTGTGGTGCTGTCATAGAAACAACGGATGGTTGAGTTATTTTTGCAGTGATTATGAAGGCAGAGAGAGAAATGGGATACTGGGTTTTTCAAAGTAATGACTGAATGATGGTAAGAGTGAAACGTGGAATATAAGTTGGTCATGAGTGAAAATGAAGATAAAATGGAGCTGGTTTTTCATTTCATTTGCATAACAAAAATATGAAAGCATTAAAGATAAGAGGTTATAACTTGGTTGAAGAACATTGTGAGTATACCTGTTAGCATTCAATTTAATGCTGAGTTTGATTAAATCAAATAGCAAGGTCAGAGTTTCTATTGCCAAGTTTAAAAGTTAGCACTGAACTGTAGTCAGTAACAAAATTGGAGGTGTTGCAAATTGGAGAGTTAACTGAGGATGTCATTTCCCAGGACTATATCAGAAACTTCACCCTGTACAATGGAAACTGAAATATTAGAATTGTGAGCATAGCTACTTATAAAATACTGGGTTCAGGCAGGTACTCATTGAAAATGTAACTGAAGAATAAGACACTTTAACAAATTTTTTTTCCTGCCACAGTTTTTCTGCATGAAGAAATTACTGTATATTTTAATGTTTCCTGAGATTTTTTTTTTTAATGTGCTTTAAAGTAGAAGTCAGACAGTATTTGACACTCCCCTGGCAATTTAGGTAGGAAAATAAAATATTCAAAATACACATAAAGAAGAGAAACTTTGGGGGAAGGGTTGTGTTGTTAATTTTAGTTGGAATTTTCTAATTTAATTGTTTTTCAGAAAATTAATAAAATTATATTTTAAGTATAAATAGATATATGCCTCTGGACTCACTTTATATATAACATTTCTAAATAGAATCTTCATAAATACATTAGAGACCATCAAATTACTTCTGTTCGTAAGCATTTATTCGAAGCACATTATCTTTATGGTCCTTAAATCATTTGTTTGTAAATTACTAGACATAAGCTTTAGTTCCACTCCGTGTAGCCCAGTTCAATTCAACTTAATATTACACTTACATACAATATTTACTGAGCATCTATTCTTTGAAAGCCCTGTGCTTTACCTAAAGAATTTTCAGGCAGAGTTGACATTTGCCCACAGTATGCATATATTTCAGTAAAGGTGGAGATTAAAGGAATATGATACTCATGGACTGATAATATTAAAAATTTGTTCTCCATCTGGGCCACCTAATCTTTATTTTCCTTGTTACTTACAGGATCATCAAGAAAAATAATTTACTGTATGACTCATCTAGGGATTAATAATCATTCAGAACTAGGAATTAAGATGAGATGCTGCTGCTGCTGTTTAGTTACTAAATCGTGTTTGACCCTTTGTTACCCCATGAACTATAGCCTGCAAGGCTCCTCTGTCCTTGAGATTTTCTTGGCAAGAATGCTGGAGTGGATTTCCATTCCTTTCTCCAGGGGATCTTCCTGACCCAGGGATCAAATCCACATCTCCTGCGTTGGCAGGCATATTCTTTACCCCTGAGCCATCAGGGAAACCCTTAATGAAGTGTAGGCTTTAGCAAAGTCACTAAGAAATTTTCATTCCAAAAGAAGTTGGAATGGAAGGTTTGGGTTAGGGTATGGATTTGCAGGTCCTATACCATATCCATATCTGAATCCCTTGTCCTACCCTATGAATATTTTTCCCCATCCCCAAATTCTCAAGACCTTTTACTATCATCTTATTATTCAAATTTCATAGCTATAAAGATCCATTCCATGCTGCTTCGCTGTAGGGCATAGTGCCTTGAAATGTAAACTTTCTACCTTCAACCAATTATGTGCTAAATATTTAACAACCAGCACTGTCATGGTGGATTGAGCCCCTGTTTGTAATATTGCACCAATTCCCATGGTGCAAATACTCCCTACAAGGCTAATTTCAGACTGCTAGCATGAAGTCACTGAGTGCATGATTGGAATGAGATGAGCTCTACTTCATGAGTGAAAAATGAGTTCACTATTATCTACCATAGAGATATATGTAAATAACCTCAAGAGCATAGGTAGTAATAAACAGCAGTAAAATAACTAGAAAGTGATGTTTACGGTATTCATTATCTGTGTTTTAAATATAATTTATTTAGTTGTAAATTTATATTATTTTATCCTGAAAAAGTTGGCAGTCAGCTCTTAGGAACTGGTATGAGCTGACACCAGAGCCCACTGATTGTAACCTTATGATTGTAACTTCATTCTCTTGGTATATGCTCACTCTTTATCACAACTCCCCATTTGTTTGTTTGACATGTTTTGTAAGATCAAGTCTGAGATAACCTGCTCTGAAATGGCATACCCTGTATGGTAGGGAGAATTCTAAGACCACCCTCAAATTAGTCACATCTTTATATAGTTCCCTTCCCTTGAGTGAGGATGGGAAACTGTGACTTTCTTCTAAGCAAAGTTAATGGCATAGTCAGGCTAAAGACTAAAATATCCTAGAAGATTGTCTAGAGAGATTATCCTACTGATTATGAAGAAATAGACTGCATGTTGTAACATGACCTATGGGACGGCCACATGGCAAGGAAATGAAGTGTCTTCTAAGAACTGAAATTAGCCCCCAGCCAAGAACGGAGAGGAAGAGGAGATATAAGTCTTATAACTGAATTCTTCCAACAATTGTAAGAGTTCGGAGAGAACCTAGAGCTCCAGAGTAATATAGCCTGCTGCTGCTGCTAAGTCGCTTCAGTCGTGTCCGACTCTGTGCGACCCCATAGACGGCAGCCCACCAGGCTCCCCCGTCCCTGGGATTCTCCAGGCAAGAACACTGGAGTGGGTTGCCATTTCTTTCGCCAGTGCATGAAAGTGAAAAGTGAAAGTGAATTTGCTCAGTCGTGTCTGACTCCTAGCGACCCCATGGACTGCAGCCCACCAGGCTCCTCCGTCCATGGGAGTTTCCAGGCAAGAGCTCTGGACTGGGGTGCCATTGCCTTCTCCGAAGATAGCCTAATCAGTATATAAATTATTCCAATGTGAGACCCTGAGCAGAAAACCCCATTAAGTCTGGGCTCTTGGAAATTGGTCAGTATAGATAGTTTCAAGATGCTAAGTATGTAGTAATTTGTTATGCAACATTAGGAAAGTAATACAGTATTTACAGTTGAATTAGAACATTCTAGTATAAAAATCAAATCGACAACTTTTTCTCCAGGATTTTGAAATCATATCTCTTTCTGTTATTGCTTTTTTTAAGGCCATGCTGATTCCTATTCCTTTACAGGTAACTTCTTTTGCCTTTCTGAAAGCTTTTAGAAGTTTCATAGTTATCCTTGTATTTCTGAAATTTCATCAGGAAATGTTATTTTCAAAATATAACAGCTTTATTGAGATATAAATCATGTAATTTACATATTTAAAGCATAAAATTTAATGTTTTTAATGTATTCACAGAATTGTGCAGCCATAACTTTGGTTCATTTTAAAACATCTATTTACAAAGAAACTTCATCTTATTAGCAGGTTGACCTATGTTACCCCAATCCCTCCAGCCCTAGACAACCAGTGTTTTACTTTATGCCCTATAGATTTGCCTGCTCTGGATATTTCATATAAATGAGATCATACAGTATGTGGTTCTGTGATTGGATTCATTTTGTATAATATTTTCAAGATTAATCCATGTTAAACTTTATATACACAAGTATAAGTACTTTATTTTTACTGATAAATAATATTCTATTGTATGATTATATTACATCTTATTTATCCATTTGTCAATTGTTGGACCTTTAGATTGTTTCTACTATTATTAATAATGCAGCTATGAACATTTGCATATAAGTTTTTATGTGGATGTGTTATTAATTGTCTTTGGTGTATAGACAAGTTAGGGTGAAATTACTGGGTCATATGATAAACCTAGTAGTTACGTATGGATGTGAGAGTTGGGCCATAAAGAAGGCAGAATTGATGCTTTCAAACTGTAGTGCTGGAGAAGACTCCTGAGAGACTCTTGGACTGCAAGGAGATCAAACCAGTAAATCCTAAAGGAAATCAACCCTGAATATTCATTGGAAGGATTGATGCTGAAGCTGAGGCTCCAATACTTTGGCCACCTGATGTAAAGTCGACTCATTGAAAAAGACCCTGATGCTGGGAAAGATTGAAGGCAGAAGAGGGCAACAGAGATGAGACAGTTGGGTGGAATCACTGATTCAATGGACACGAACTTGGGCAAACTCCAGGAGATGGTGAGAGACAGGGAGGCCTGGTGTGCTGCAGTCCATGGGGTCACAAAGAGTTGAACACAACTTGGCGACTGAATAATGACAACAGATGGAAAATTCGTGTTTAACTATTTGAGGAACTGGAAGACTGCTTTCTAAAATGATTGCACCACTTTTCATTTCTACCAGAAGTACAGTGATGGTTCCAGTTTCTGTACATTTTCACCAACACGTGTCCTGTCTTTTTGATAATAGGTACTTTTATTGGTATAGTTTCTCACTGTTCTTTTGATTTGCATTTCCCTGGTGGCTAATGAATTTGTTTACTCACCACTTGTTTTTGCCCTTTGGAGAAATGTCTATTCAAATTCTTCATCTGGTATTAATTGGGTTGTCTTTTTATACTGAATTATAAAGGTTATTTTTCTATGTACTCTAGATTAAAGTCTTTCATAAATACATGAAAAAAATGTTTTCTCCCTTTTAGGGTGTTGTCTATTCACTTTCTTTCTTTTTTGTGTGTGTATATAATTCTTTTTTTTTATTTTTAAACTTTACAATATTGTATTGGTTCTGCCATATATTGAAATGATATTCACTTTCATGATGGCTACTTTTGAAGCACAATTTCTTCTTAAAACATGACTATTTTTCTTCTAAGGATAGCACATTTAAGACTTTGGACCAATTTTTTTTTTTTTTTATGTGATATGAAACAGGAGCCTAAATTATTTGTTTTGAATGTAGCTGTCTAGTTATCTCAGCATTATTTGTTGAAAATACTATTCTTTCTCTACTGTATTATCTTAGCATCCTTGTCAAAAGTCAGTGGACCATGAATGTGTGGGCTTGTTTCTGAATTTTCAAGTCTATTCCATTGATCTATCATGTCAAATAGCCAAAACCAAACATGTAGGCAAAGGAATACAAGACTGTCCATGTTTATGGTCAATTGAGTTTTGACAAGGGTGCTAAGATAATACAATGGGAGAGCCCTCTGGGTCTGGGATTTTTTTGTGGAAAGTTTTGTTCTTAGTAATTCAATATCTATATTTGTTATACATCATTCAGAATTTGTCTTTCTCTTGAATCAGTTTCAATAATTTATGTCTTTCTAGGAATTTGTACATAATATCTAAGGTATATAATTTCTTAGCATATACTTTTTTATAGTATCCCCCTTTGTGTTACTGTTACATGTAGTACATCTATACATGTTACAAACCAAATACATTACTATGATTATTAATCTGTATAATTTTATGTTTACCAAACAAACTGACAAAAGAAGAGCTAAGTATGTATTTATAGAATTTGTAATACTCATCTTCTTATTTTCAATGTATAGACTTTTCATTTATTACTTTGGTTCAATTTACCATCTTCTGATATTTCCTTCTCCAAACTGCCTTTTCTCCCAAATACTTCTTTTATGCTATTAGTGTCAAATATATTACATTTTCATATTTAGTAAGTCCAACATCATGTTATATGAATATTATTTTATATGATTACTTTTTAAAATCAGTTCAGAAAGAAAGAAGAAATGAATATAGTTTTTAATCAATACAACATAACATTTAACAGCACTATATTTTTGCATGTGGATTTGAATTAACAATAGGTGATTCTTTTAGAAAAGAATTCTCTCAATGTTTACTTGGAAGCATCTTTCTTTCACCTTTATTTATAATATATAGTTTTCCTAGGTGTAAGATTCTTGGTTGACACTATCTTTCTTTTGGCACTTTGAATCTGTTATTTTGTTGCTCTCTGGTCTCCACAAGTCAGCCAATTCTTTTATTAGGGTTCCTTATATGCTATAAGCCATTTTTTTTCTTGTTGCTTTCAAAATTTTGTCTATGGCTTCAACATTTTTACTATGATGTGTTTATGATCTCTTTGTATGTCTCCTATTTCAAATTCATGGGGACCCATGAATGTGTAGATTGATGTTTCTTATCAAATTTGTGAATTTTTAGCCAATATTTTCTCTAATATTTTTAGCTCTGTTCATTTTTCTTCATTCTTTGATCTTGCTGTTTTTTAGGTCACCTATTGATGAAAGTGAAAGTGGAAAGTGAAAAAGTTGGCTTAAAGCTCAACATTCAGAAAACAAAGATCATGGCATCTGGTCCCATCACTTCATGGGAAATAGATGGGGAAACAGTGGAAACAGTGTCAGACTTTATTTTTTGGGTCTCCAAAATCACTACAGATGGTGACTGCAGCCATGAAATTAAAAGACGCTTACTCCTTGGAAGGAAAGTTATGACCAACCTAGATAGCATATTCAAAAACAGAGACATTGCTTTGCCAAAAAAGGTTTGTCTAGTCAAGGCTATGGTTTTTCCTGTGGTCATGTATGGATGTGAGAGTTGGACTGTGAGGAAAGCTGAGTGCCGAAGAATTGATGCTTTTGAACTGTGGTGTTGGAGAAGACTCTTGAGAGTCCCTTGGACTGCAAAGAGATCCAACCAGTCCATTCTAAAGGAGATTAGCCCTGGGATTTCTTTGGAAGGAATGATGCTAGAGCTGAAACTCCAGTACCTTGGCCACCTCATGCGAAGAGTTGACTCATTGGAAAAGACTCTGATGCTGGGAGGGATTGGGGGCAGGAGGAGAAGGGGACAACAGAGGATGAGATGGCTGGATGGCATCACTGACTCGATGGACGTGAGTCTAAGTGC
>NW_011494866.1:814928-829856 GCF_000754665.1 Bison bison bison | reverse complement strand
CTTAACTGCCTCATGAGAAATCTGTATGCAGGTTAAGAAGCAACAGTTAGAATTGGACATGGAACAACAGACTAGTTCCAAATAAGGAAAGGATTACATCAAGGCTGTAAATTGTCACCCTGCTTATTTAACTTATATGCAGAGTACATCATGTGAAACGCAGAATGAAGCACAAGATGGAATCAAGATTGCTGGGGGAAATATCAATAACCTCAGATATGCAGATGACACCACCTTTACAGCAGAAAGCAAAGAAGAACTAAAGAGCCTCTTGATGAAGTGAAAGAGGAGAGGGAAAAAGTTGGCTTAAAACTCAACATTCAAAAAATGAAGATCATGGCATTCAGTCCCATCACTTCCTGGCAAATGGATGGGGAAACAATGGAAACAGTGAGAGAGACTTTATTTTGGGGGAGTCCAAAATCACTGTAGATGGTGACTGTAGTCATGAAATCAAAAGAATTCATTAATTAATTAATTTCTCCTTGGAAGAAAAGCCATGACCAACCTAGAGAACATTAATATGAGCATTAATATTAATATTAAAAGGCAGAGACATTTCTTTATCATCAAAGGTCCATCCAGTGAAAGGTATGGTTTTTCCAGTGGTCATGTATGGATGTGAGAGCTGGACTATTAAGAAAGCTGAGTGCCAAATAACTGATGCTTTTGAACTGTGGTGCTGGAGAAGACTCTTGAGAATCCCTTGGACTGCAAGGAGCTCCAACCAGCCCACCCTATCCTAAAGGAAATCAGTCCTGAATGCTCATTGGAAGGAATGATGCTGAAGCTGAAGCTCCAATATTTTGGCCACCTGATGTGAAGGACTGACTCACTGGAAAAGACCCTGATGCTGGGAAAAATTGAAGGCATGAGAAGGGGATGATATAGTATGGGATGGTTGGATGGTATCACCGACTTGATAGACATGAGTTTGAACAAGCTCTGGGAGTTGGCGATGGACAGGGAAGCCTGGTATGCGGCAGTCTGTGTGGTTGCAAAGAGTTGGACACAACTGAGCCACTGAACTGCTTCTCATTCTACGTTATAGTTCATTGATTGGTTTCCCAGTTCAAACCTACTCTACTCACCCCTAGTTTAGTTAATATTTTATTTTGGTCATTGAAATATATTTGAAAATACTCTGGAAATTTCAACAGTTTTCATTTGATTCTTTTTTTTATGATTTCTATCTCTTTATTGGTATTCACCATTAGATGAGATATTGCCATCTCAGCTTTCTTTACTCTGTTAAACATAACTTATTTTAGTTATTTGGATATAGTTGTGCTTGCTTTCAGGGCTTCCCTCGTGGTTTAGATGTTAAAAAACAACAGCAACAGAAAAATCTGTCTGCAATGCAGCAGACTCAGATTCTATTCCTGGGTTGAGAAAATGCCCTGGAGAAGGGAATGGCTACTCACTCCTGTATACCTGCATGGAAAATCCCATGGACAGAGGAGTCAGGTGGGCTACAGTCCATGGAGTTGCAAAGAGTCGGACATGACTGAGAAGCTAAGCATTTGCCTGCTTTGAAGTCTTTGTCCATCAAATCCTACCTCTGGGTCCTTTCGCAGGCTGCCTGCTTTCTGTGTGTGTGTGTGTGTGTGGGTCACACTTTCTTGTTTCTTGTTTTGTTGCGTGTCTATAATTTTTTTTTAAAGTTTGATATTTTAGGTGATAAATTGTAGTGATTCTGGATGCTGATTCTCCTTACCCTGTTCTGGGGCTTGTTTTGTTGTGTTTTCTGTTACTTTGCTTAGTAAATTGACTAGATTATTTTAGTGAAGTCTATTTCCCTAACAGCTTGAACCATCTGATGTTGCTCTTCAAAGGGTGCAACTTCGGGCATGCACACAGTCATCCTGTGAGGACAGTGATTTTAGCAAGATTCTCTTTGACTGTCACTTTCTCTGATCTTTCTGTTAAATTTTCTGTGTACTTTGATGTCCCACCCAGCGTTTAGGCTCTTCTAATTGCTGGCTGACATCTCTATTGTTTTCAATAATGTCCTGGGGCATAAATGGGATTATAGTCAGATACAAATAAATCCAAGCAGTAGTTTTTGAGACTAGCCTTTGAAGTTTGTTCTGACCCCAAGAATCAGTGAATTAATTTTAGGAATCAGTGAACTAAAGTGGACTGGAACATGTGAATTTAACTCAGATGACCATTTTATCTACTACTGTGGGCAAGAATCCCTTAGAAGATATGGAATAATCATCATAGTCAACAAAAGAGTCCGAAATGCAGTACTTGGATGCAATCTCAAAAGTGACAAAATGATCTCTGTTTGTTTCCAAGGCAAACCATTCAATATCACAGTAATTCAAGCCTCTGCCCCACCCAGTAATGCTGAAGAAGCTGAAGTTCAACAGTTCTGTGAAGATCTACAAAACCTTTTACAGCTAACACCCCAAAAAAGATGTCTTTCATTATAGAGGACTGGACTGCAAAAGCAGGAAGTCAAGAGATACCTGGAGTAACAGGCAAATTTAGCCTTGGAGTACAAAATGAAGGAGGTCAAAGGTTAGAGTTTTACCAAGAGAATGCACTGGTCATAGCAAGCCCCCACTTCCAACAACACAGAGAAGACTCTACACATGGACATGACCAGATGGTCAATACCGAAATCGGATTGATTACATTCTTTGCAGACAAAGATGGAAAAGCTCTATACAATCAGCAACAACAAGACCAGGAGGTGACTGTGTCTCAGATCATGAATTTCTTATTGCCAAATTCAGACTTAAATTGAAGAAAGTAGGGAAAACCACTAGACCATTCAGGTATGACCTAAATCAAATCCCTTATGATTATACAGTGGAAGTGACAAATAGATCCAAGGGATTAGATCTGATAGACAGAGTGTCTAAAAACTATGGATGGAGGTATGTGACATTGTAGAAGAGGCAGTGATCAAGACCATCTCCAAGGAAAAAAAAGTGCAAAAAAGCAAAATGTTTGTCTGAGGAGGCCTTAAAAATAGTTGAGAAAGGAAGGGAAGTGAAAGGCAAAAGAGAAAAGATAGATATACCCATTTGAACGCAAAGTTCCAAAAAATAGCAAAGGGAGATAAGAAAGCCTTCTTCAGTGGTCAATGCAAAGAAATAGAGGAAAATAATAGAATGGGAAAGACTAGATATCTCTTCAAGAAAATTAGAGATACCAAGGAACATTTCAGGCAAAGATGGGCACAATAAAGGACAGAAATTGTACTGACCTAACAGAAGCAGAAGATATTAAGACAAGATGGCAAGAATACACAGAACTGTACAAAAAAGATCTTCACCACCCAGATAACCACGATGGTATGATCACTCATCTGGAGCCAGACATCCTGGAGTATGAAGTCAAGTGGACCTTAGGAAGCATCACTATAAGCAAAGCTACTGAAGGTGATGCAATATCAGCTGAGCTATTTCAAATCCGAAAAGATGATTTTGTGAAAGAGCTGCACTCAGTATGCCAGCAAATTTGGAAAACTCATCAGTGGCCACAGGACTCAAAAAGATCAATTTTCACCAATCTGAAAGAAAGGCAATGCCAAAGAATGCTCAAACTACTGCACAATTGCACTCATCTCACACGCTAGCAAAGTAATGCTCAAAATTCTCCAAGCCAGGCTTCAGCAGTATGTGAACCATGAACATCCAGATGTTCAAGCTGGATTTAGAAATGGCAGAGGAACCAGAGATCAAATTGCCAGCAACCACTGGATCATCAGAAAGGCAAGAGAGTTCCAGAAAATCATCAACTTCTGCTTTATTGCCAAAGACTTCAACTGTGTGGATCAAAACAAACTATGGAAAATTCTTAAAGAGACTGGAATACCAAGCCACCTGACCTGCCTCCTGAGAAATCTGTATGCAGGTCAAGAAGCAACAGTTAGAACTGGACATGGAACAACAGACTGGTTCCAAATAAGGAAAGGAGTATGTCAAGGCTGTATATTGTGACCCTGCTTATTTTACTTATATGAGGAGTACATCATCAAAATGCTGGGCTGGATGAAGCACAAGCTGGAATCAAGATTGCCAGGAGAAATATCAATAACCTCAGACATGCAGATGACACCACCCTTATGGCAGAAAGCAAAGAAGAGCTAAAGAGCCTCTTGATGAAAGTGAAAGAGGAGAGGGAAAAATTTGGCTTAAAGCTCAACATTTAGAAAACTAAGATTATGGCATCTGGTCCCATCACTCATGGCAAATAGATGGGGAAGCAATGGAAGCAGTGACAGACTTTATGTTTTGGGGTTCCAAAATCATTGCAGATGGTGATTGCAGCCATGACATTAAAAGATGCTTGCTCCTTGGAAAAAAGCTATGACCAACCTAGACAGCATATTAAAAAGCAGAGACATTACTTTGCCAACAAATGTCAGTCTAGCCAAAGCTATGGCTTTTCCAGTAGTCATGTATGGATGTGAGAGAGTATAAAGAAAGCTGAGTGCCAAAGAATTGATGCTTTTGAACTGTGGTGTTAGAGAAGACTCTTGAGAGTCCCTTGGACTGCAAGGAGATCCAACCAGTCAATTCTAAAGGAAATCGGTCCTGAATATCCATTGGAAGGACTGATGCTGAAGCTGAAACTCCAATACTTTGATCAGCCGATACTGACTCACTGTGATTTTATTCTTTGTTTGTGTGATCAATATAAACGAGCCATCTTATCAATGAGACACCATGTGAGCCCTATCATTTAAGAGGATTTCACTGATGGGATGGATGTTGTAATGAAATACTGTGAGTCATTGAGAAAACATCATTTTCATATGGTTGGGTGAAGGAAAAATTCAAAATATTGAGGCATTATTTATTAGATTGATGCAGCGAGATTTTGGCCTATGTATCTTAGAGTTTTTAATAAAAATGAGGTCTTATTTAAATCTTTAGCATTTGGGAAGTAAAGCTATAAAAAGAATGTAAGGAAGTATGTCATAGGGTTTAGAGAAGGCTGTTGTATTGAGTCAAAGAAAATCTACAAAATGCAGTCTGTATCAGCTATTCTCTATTCTTTGTCCTAGGACTGTTTTTATGTTTCTTTTTACTAGTTTGTCATGGATCATTTACACAACGAATGTAACCCCAGTATTAATTCAAAGTATGTCTGTCTTTGGGAGATTTAGAATGATGAGATCTCCATCAGGACACTTAAATGAGAAAAAAAAAAAAAAAGTACCTTAATAGTAGGTAGGAAGCAGTATTTAAATAGTTGACTTCATATCAACTGGAAACCTAGGGCACTATGCCGAGGATGAGGATGGTGGCCACAATTGCAGAAGGCAACATCTGATGTGTGTGTGTGTGTATTGGAGATAGAATGAATTTGCAGAGGCAACCTGAAAACTTTAGACAGAAAACCATAAAGCCAACTCTGAAATGGTGTTGGGTAGGATTACTGCAACTCTCATCTGTTTCCTGTCTTCTCCCTCCCCTGTTATGGAATGTAATGCTAAGTCATTTCAGTCGTGTCTGACTCTGTGCGACCCCATAGACGGCAGCCCACCAGGCTTCCCCGTCCCTGGGATTCTCCAGGAAAGAACACTGGAGTGGGTTGCCATTTCCTTCTCCAGTGCATGAAAGTGAAAAGTAAAAGTGAAGTCGCTCATCATATCCGACTTTTAGTGACCCATGGACTGCAGCCTACCAGGCTCCTCTGTCCATGGGATTTTCCAGGCAAGAGTACTGGAGTGGGTTGCCATTGCCTTCTCCTATAACTAAGCTAAATGAGAATCACCCACTTCTTAGAACATTACAAGTAAACTTCACAACTGCCTTTCCCTATGGCTTTACCCCACTTAGAAAGTTCTATTTTCTTTCTCCTTTCATTCCAGTTCCTTGATTTATCTTGATCTGAGATAACACAGAAACATCTGAGGAAGCTCCAGTTCTTACTGTTTCTCTTCCTGAGATCTTTATGGCCCCATCGTCACCCCCTTTAGTCACCAGGTGCAATCTTTATCTTGATCCCATTGTCTTGTGGGTGTTTGTCAGTTTCAAGGGTGCTTAATGACCAAAAGAGTGCTATAATGTGGTGCATACAAGTTAGCAAGTAGATGTCATTTGGATTTAGACATTCCGTGCTAAAACAGCATCAGCAAAAACTATTCACATGCAATACTAACATCTTCCATCAGCAATTCAAGTCTTGTGGTTATTTTACCCTTCAAGTGTCTCTAAGTGACTAGATTTTCTGGGTAAATAATCTAAATAATTTATTTCATACTCTGGATTTAAATTGCTTTATCAAAGGAAAAGTACTATGCTGGGTTATTTGCTTTTTTCTTTAGCATTATTTTTCAAATAAACTGTAAAATGGCTCCACCGTGTGGTTGAAATGTACATCGTTCTCAGAAATCCAACACAGAAACAATAAATCAGACAGTTTACTATTATCCATTAATTCATTCAACAAATAGTCTCTGAAAGCCTACGTTGTGTCAGGCTAAATTATTGTACTAGGAACACTGTAAATAAAACAAATACAATCTATGACTCCTTAAATCTCATATTCACTGTTCACTTTTCTTTGGTTAAAAAAACTATATCAAACATTAAAATGCATAAGTGCATCCTTTCAGTGGTTTATGTTGGTATAAAAAAAGAGAGTATAAAAGAAGTGTTAATTCTGGAACTGTGTAAAGTACTTACTTTTTCCTCTATGCTACTCAGCTTTTTATGGCTTGTCTCAGATAAATGGCTCCTAACTGACAATGTAATAAAACAATGAAGATGTTTTTCTAAGGAAAAAAAAAAAGAAAAAAAACCATATACTAACATACTCCAAAGTTTGCCTACAAGGCTGGGGATCTATAATCTCCCTGAATTTTATCTATGGTGTCTTTAGGTCCATCTACACATAAAGTCAAGATCTGTTGATTTTAGTGATTTCTAGTGTCCCTTGTAGCTATAACAATATTTGGTTCTTAGGATCAGAAATACTTGATAAAAGAGCTAATCCCACAGTAAACCTACAAATTATATTCAAGGCTTCTGACTTCCAAGCCCTCACAATACATCCACTGATTGTTATAGCTGCTTTATTATAGCACTGTCTCATGTTATTGCAACTTTCTTCGCTCAGGGATAGCGTGAGTGAGGTGACCAGATAAAGTATTGTCCAAACAAGGATACTTTAACAGTGAAATGGGGGAAAGCTGCATCAATAAATGTTCAACTCATAAGTTTATTATAAAAATTATTTAATGTACTAAATGAGATCAGAATAGTGGTCGACACATGGAAAGCAGCCTATAAATCTTAGTTCTTAAACAATAATCATGGGCAACTAGCTATATCTCTCTCCTGGTTTTCCTCTCTTCAACTTACTTTTCACTCTGCTTCCAAAAGTATTTTTGTGAAGTACAAACATTCTGTTCCTTTTCCTACTGACAAATCTGTAAATGGGTTTTCCATGGCACACAGAACACACAAATTCCCTTTCTTTAGGATTCTGGCTAGATTTCAAATTGTTCCTCCCCATCAATCCTTCCTTGAGTTTGAGCAGGCTCAGGGAGATGGTGAAGGACGGGGAAGCCTGGAATGCTGCAGTCCATAGGGTCTCAAAGAGTCAGACATGATTCAGTGATAACAGCAATAGCATCAGTCCTTCCAAGACTCACTCACCCTCCATTTAGCTACAGTTCTTCCAAGCCCCACCCCCACTCTTCTACCTGCACGCTTTAGCGTCCTACCTTGGATATTGTTCCTACTAAACTTTACCTATCAAAATCCTTCTCACATTTTAAGTCTTAGTTCAAGTTCTTCTGGATAACATAAAACCAAAATTTGTTTTCCCTCTCTATTTTAATTTATAATAATATGAGCTGCTGCTGCTACTAAGTCGCTTCAGTCGTGTCCGACTCTGTGCGACCCCATAGAAGGCGGCCCACCAGGCTCCCCCGTCCCTGGGATTCTCCAGGCAAGAACACTGGAGTGGGTTGCCATTTCCTCCTCCAATGCATGAAAGAGAAAAGTGAAAGTGAAGTCGCTCAGTCGTGTCCGACTGTTAGCAACCCCATGGACTGCAGCCCACCAGGCTCCTCCGTCCATGGAATTTTCCAGGCAAGAGTACTGGAGTGAGGTGCCATAAATTCACATTATCAGGCACTATTTAAATAAGCTCTTCAAATAACATTATCTCTCTGCATATTGGAAAGAGAAACATAGACATGCGTGTGCATGCATGCTAAGTCACTTCCATCATCAGTTTTCTCTGTCCATGAAACTCTCCAGGCAAGAATATTGGAGTGGGTTGTCATGCCCTCCTCCAGGGAATCTTCCAGACCCAAGGATCGAACCTGTGTCTGTCTCCTGCATTGGCAGGTGAGTTCTTTACCACTAGTGCTACCTGGGAAGCCCAAACACAGCCCCATATAACTATAATTCAGTGTACAGAGCAGAAAGTAAGGCTTAGGACAGTAGTTAGAGCTGTGTTTGATGAAAGCAGGATCGTGTGGCAGTTGAACACGTGGGCTCCAAAATAAGATGACCTTCCTGGTTTATAATTTTAGCTCTATAATTTGCTAGTTATGTGACTTTGGGGATATATTTCCCTCTTCTTTTCCTTTTTTTGGGGGGTGGGATCCTCATGAAACTGCTTGAAATTGTTTATTATAAAACTTTGTCACAGTGACAATTTTCATAAATACAATTATTATGGCACTTAAATTGTGAATATCTGAAACAAAAGATTAAATTTTTATTTTCTTCTCTGTGTTTCCCACAATGTAATCTCAAATGTACCTCCTACACTAGAGAAGTACTTTGTGGCCATGTCAGTCAAATATTCAGCATGCCACCACAAATTCACACTGAATATTAATGGAGGGATTTGTGGATGTTTCCTGGGCAGGAACATGAAAATAGCTGAGAAAAAAGTTCTGTCTTCAAAAGAAAAGCTTCTAAATTCAGATGTATTCAGATTTGGGAGACACAGTTAAGCTGACTTGATTATTCTAAATTTGTGATTTCTTCACATAGTTTTCTTTCCTGCTTGCAGTGTGTCCAATTAGACAATTGCATTTTTTTAAGGGACAATTTCCTGATAAGACCGAAAATTTATTTTCAAAGGTCACAAAGTCCTTCACAAACTCATTAAGAAGAGACAATAAAAAGAACTGCAGTTGATTGACAGATGGTTTCAAAACCACATGATGTAAATAGTGTACCATTAAATGTCTTTTGGACATGAGTTTGAGCAAGCTCCGGGAGTTTGTGATGGAGAGGGAAGCCTGGTGTGCTGCAGTCCATAGGGTTCCAAAGGGTCAGACATGACTGAGTGACTGAACTGAACTGATGGCTGGAACACGCAGGGCAGCTGAGGCAGGAAGGTGGGGGCTGAAAACCTTTCCTGTGGATGTTAGATCTTTATGTAAATAAAGACAGGGTTTCATTGTGTGATTTTTTTCTTCTCTCCTGACTCTCCAAAACGTTAAACCTTCCCTAACTCCATGCACACCTACAGGTATCTTAGGAAAACATCCTGAGATAATCCCCAGTACGTGGCACTAGATGAAAGCAGAATCCTTCCAAGTGATTTTCCATCCTCCTGTCTTTCCACCTTCCTTTCCATGATGCCAGAGTAAACTTTTTCATGCAAACCCTGAGCATATTACACCCCTTCTCAAAAATCTCATTGCCTTTGAACTAGGCTAAAACGATTCAGCCTGGTATTAAAGGATTTTCTCTGTAAGACCAGTCCCTCTTTCCCAGTGGTGTTTCCTCCATCTTCCCTCTAAGTACTGTACATCCCAGTCAGGTTTTATTTCACTCTCTCTGGTCACACTTCCACATTTTTCTTCAACACTCTCAGGACTTTATTCACACCACTTCTCTTACCTGAAATGTACTTGTTGCTATCTGCTGTCTAGCTTTTCACATGCAGGGTGGAGCAGCTTATAATTAAAAAAAAAAAAGTATTATCCAAGTATCAAGTTGAACTGTGTGAAATCACCACATCAGAAATAAAAATTCAAATGCTGGCAATTTATTAAGGTTCAGCATATTAATTTATAGTATACAGGTATTTTCACAGATATTATTTCATTGGATCTTCACAATAACCTGTGAAATGGATAGAACTGATGCTCATCAATAGTCATTGATATTCAATATCATTGTGTGGTAAAGGAATGGAGCTGAGATTTGAAATCAGCTCTCCTGAGACCATAGGGTCCAATTTCAAAGACTATACTCTTTCCAGACTGGAACACTGCCATCTCTTCCAGGAGGACTTTTCCAGTTTTTCCAAGCTGTATAATTCCTCCTTATGTTTCTCTTTTATATTTAAGACCTATGTGATACAATTATAATATTTAAATAAAGAAATGTAACTAAGTGTTAATAAGTAATTTTGACTAAGTGTACCTTTGTATTCAAATTTTATTATAGTCTAAATAAATCCTATATGTCCAATACAAAATACAATGTATTATATATCAGATCAGATCAGATCAGTCGCTCAGTCGTGTCCGACTCTTTGCCACCCCATGAATCGCAGGACGCCAAGCCTCCCTGTCCATCACCAACTCCCGGAGTTCACTCAGACTCACGTCCATCGAGTCAGTGATGCCATCCAGCCATCTCATCCTCTGTCGTCCCCTTCTCCTCTTGCCCCCAATCCCTCCCAGCATCAGAGTCTTTTCCAATGAGTCAACTCTTCGCATGAGGTGGCCAAAGTACTGGAGTTTCAGCTTTAGCATCAAGAAATATTATACATGCTTCTAAGAAAATTCAGTTAATTTAAGAAAACTGGGTAGCACAATTAGATCATGAAAGTAAATTAAAAAGGCACCTTCAAGAAGCATCTTCACCTATATTCTCTAAGATACCGCCTTGCCAGTGGTGACTCTTGGAGCAAATTAAGCAAGTCACACATCTTCCCTTTGCCTAGGAGCAGCTGTCCACGAATGGCGACTAATTAAAAAGTAAACATGATGAATATATTTTTCAGTTCTTAGAACTCTAGACTTTTATTGAAAGAGAAGATGATCTTGCATATTTATTTAAATGATTCTTACTTTCTGGAAAAAATCTAAAGCAGATTCACAGATTTCTAGTTTTCTTGAAATTGACTTTTATAATTTTAAAAAGTTTATTGGGATACAGTTTGCTTACAATAAATGTTGATAAATATTCACAGTTATATAAATACCACCAAAACAATCAATCACCACAAAAGTTTCCTTGTCTTTTTCAGTCAATATCCTTCCTTCATTTATGGCTTATAACAACCACTGATCTATTTTCAGCTGCTATACTATTGAGTGTTCTGGAATGTCATATAAACGGAAGCATATACATAGCATTTTTGCATTTGGTTTCTTTCAGACAGCAACTATTTTTTTAACTTTGTGGTAGAATTATTTAGATATACTTAAGATGGCAAAAGTTGTACAAAGTTCACATATATGTTACATAACACTTCTCTGTTAGTATCTTACATTAGTTTTATATTTTTTAACATTAATGATCCAATAATGATATATTTGTATTAGCTAAAGACAATATTCAAATTTTCTTCATTTTTATTTTTGTCCTTTTTCTGTTCCAAGATTTCATCCAGATACCAAATTACATGTAATAGTCATGTCTCATTAAGTTTCAATTTGTTGTGAAAATTGTCAGACTTCCCTTATTTTTTTAAACTGAAGTATAGTTTATTTACAATATTATATCAATATTTGTATTAGCTAAAGACAATATTCAAATTTTCTTCATTTTTATTTTTGTCCTTTTTCTGTTCCAAGATTTCATCCAGATACCAAATTACATGTAATAGTCATGTCTCATTAAGTTTCAATTTGTTGTGAAAATTGTCAGACTTCCCTTATTTTTTTAAACTGAAGTATAGTTTATTTACAATATTATATCAATATTTGTATTAGCTAAAGACAATATTCAAATTTTCTTCATTTTTATTTTTGTCCTTTTTCTGTTCCAAGATTTCATCCAGATACCAAATTACATGTAATAGTCATGTCTCATTAAGTTTCAATTTGTTGTGAAAATTGTCAGACTTCCCTTATTTTTTTAAACTGAAGTATAGTTTATTTACAATATTAAATCAGCTGCAGATGTATAACATAGTAATTCAATATTTTTATACATTATACTCCAATTATAGCTATTATAAAATATTGGCTTCATTCCCATGCTATACCATATATCTTATAGGTTATTATATACATAGCAGTTTGTACCTCTCAGTCCCCTACACCTAGCTGGCCATTCCCCGTCTCTTTCTCTGTTGGCAAATACTGATTTATTCTCTACATTTGTAAGTCTATTTCTGTTTTATTATGTTAATTTGTCTGTTATATTTTTTAGGTTTCACATGTAAGTGGTAATATACGGTATTTGTCTTTCTCTGTCAGATTTATTTTACTTAACATAATATACTCCAGGTCCATCCTTGTTGTTGCAAATGGCAAAATTTTATTCTTTTCATGGCTGCGTAATATTCCAGCATGCATATTTGTGTTTGTGTATCACTTCTTCTGGACCCATTCATCTGTTGATTGCTTCGATTGCTTCTTTGTCTTGGTTATTGTAAATAATGCCGCTGTGAACATTGAAGTGCATACCTTTTCTTTAGAGTTTTCATTTTCTTCAAATGTATGGAACATATGGTAGTTCAAATTGCTGGATCATACGGTAGTTCAAATTCCTAGTTTTTTAAGGAATCTCCATGCTATTTTCCATAGTGGCTGAACCAATTTATGTTCTCATCATGAATGTACAAGAATTACCTTTCCTCCACATCCACACCAACATTTGTTATTTGTAGCACTTCAACGTTAGCTGTTCTCACAGGTGTGAGTTTTCTAAGGGAAGATTCAAGGGTTTTAATCTATGGGTAATTTAGCCATACTACTGAAATGGCATTCATTTCCAAGTGTAAGGTCTTTCCAGTTTGGTGGGAGAAAGAATTATTCCTAGCCCATTATGGGATCTTGCTGTTGTTCTGCTTTCCCTTGTAGGTTGCTTTCTCTGACTGTATTTTCTGATGTGCAGATAATCCTCAGCTGAAGACCTAAGGCAACCTCTTTGAATACCTCATGTGATTTCCCTCTATGCAGTGCCGTTTTTTCTAGTATTCTGCCTCCAGACTCTAACCGCTTTAATCTTTCTGAACTTTGATGTCTGTTTAAATGACTAAATTCTCTTCTTAACCAAGTAAGAACACGAAGTTCTGTTTGGTTTCTTTATCCTGAGTGTCACTTAGGCACTTAGACACATATTTTCGACATTAAGCTGGGGAAATTTTGCAGCTTACTCATTTTCCTTTTCAGGAAAACAGTTTTTCACTGGGTCATGTATTTTGTCCAATTGTCAAGTTATTTAAATATAAAGATAAATTTCCTCTCTGTCTCTCCATCTTAGTTCAAATGAAAGTCTACATTAATGTTTTATGGGTTTTTTTTTTACCGAATATTAAGTCATTTTAATATCATATTTATGGATTTTTTTCGATGTAATCTTAGTTCACATAGTTTGCTTCGCACTCTGCTTACATCTTTGTTAATTTTATCAGGATGTGCTATCACTCCTTGTATTAAATCTTATGAGGTTCTTGGCCAGTTTGAAGGATGGGAATATACAATAAATTTTACTGGTGAAATGGAAAAAAGTAGAGATAAAGTTTAGGAGATAGAGACGTAAGTAAAAACTAACATACCATGAGCTTATGCAAGGGAGAGAACTAATTATCTTTCACATTACCTACCTTATGCCTTGTGTATAACAGTTATGCCTTGTGTATAACAGTTGGATAAATTGAATTAAAAATATGGAAAAAATAATTTATGATCTTGTGAGATTTGGGTCGAGGACTCCATGTAGCCTTGGTTTTAATAAATGCTTTGAAATGTGAGGACTATAACAATGGTTGATTAGAAATGAAAAAGACTTACAGTTACAATATGCTTTGAAATGCTTTAATTATATTTGATCTAAAGTGTATGTTGGGGGAATGTCATCAAAAGGACATGATCTCTGATTGATTCTAGATCTAGATCCAGGCAATCCAAAACTCCTCATCTTGTACCCTGTCCTCAGGAAGTACACTCCACTCATGGTTCTCAGAATGAGAGCAATTTTCAAGGATACAGCTGTGTGAGAGCAACGTATTGTTGAGACCATCTGACTGTGTATACGACTGAACTCAGTTAAGGCCTATATATAGAAACTTTTAAGATTCTGGCAGGCTGATACAGAGATCTGCTTATTTTATATCACCCAAGACAAGCCTCATATGGAAGTTCCCTTGCTTATTAGACCTGTTCCCTACCAATTTGGAGTAGTCTGCTTCTTTCTTTGTTTCTCCTTGCCTTCCACATTAGTGGGTGGGGTCATTTCAGATTTCATCTGGGAACTCCTGAGTTTTTTAACTAACTGTGTGATTTGAGAAATTCTAATTATGATGCTTCATATCAGATCAGATCAGTCTCTCAGTCGTGTCCTACTCTTTGCGACCCCATGAATCGCACCACGCCAGGCCTCCCTGTCCCTCACCAACTCCCGGAGTTCACTCAGACTCACGTCCATTGAGTGAGTGATGCCATCCAGCCATCTCATCCTCTGTCATCCCCTTCTCCTCCTGCCCCCAATCCCTCCTAGCATCAGAGTCTTTTCCAATGAGTCAACTCTTTGCATGAGGTGGCCAAAGTACTGGAGTTTCAGCTTTAGCATCATTCCTTCCAAAGAAATCCCAGGGCTGATCTCTTTTAGAATGGAATGGTTGGATCTCCTTGCAGTCCAAGGGACTCTCAAGAGTCTTCTCCAACACCACAGTTCAAAAGCATCAATTCTTCGGTGCTCAGCCTTCTTCACAGTCCAACTCTCACATCCATACATGACCACAGGAAAAACCATAGCCTTGACTAGACAGACCTTTGTTGGCAAAGTAATGTCTCTGCTT
>NW_011494866.1:813317-814691 GCF_000754665.1 Bison bison bison | reverse complement strand
CAGTTTATTGTGATCCACACAGTCAAAGGCTTTGGCATAGTCAATAAAGCAGAAATAGATGCTTTTCTGGAACTCTCTTGCTTTTTCCATGATCCAGCGGATGTTGGCAATTTGATCTCTGGTTCCTCTGCCTTTTCTAAAACCAGCTTGAACATCAGGAAGTTCACAGTTCACATATTGCTGAAGCCTGGCTTGGAGAATTTTAAGCATTACCTTACTAGCGTGTGAGATGAGTGCAACTGTGCGGTAGTTTGAGCATTCTTTGGCATTGCCTTTCTTTGGGATTGGAATGAAAACTGACCTTTTCCAGTCCTGTGGCCACTGCTGAGTTTTCCAAATTTGCTGGCATATTGAGTGCAGCACTTTCACAGCATCATCTTTCAGGACGTGGAACAGCTCAACTGGAATTCCATCACCTCCACTAGCTTTGTTCGTAGTGATGCTTTCTAAGGCCCGCTTGATTTCACATTCCAGGATGTCTGGCTCTAGGTCAGTGATCACACCATCATGATTATCTGGGTCGTGAAGATCTTTTTTGTATAGTTCTTCTGTGTATTCTTGCCATCTCTTCTTAATATCTTCTGCTTCTGTTAGGTCTCTATCATTTCTGTCCTTTATTGTGCCCATCTTTTCATGAAATACTCCTTGGTATTTCTAATTTTCTTGAAGAGATCTCTAGTCTTTCCCATTCTATTGTTTCTATTTCTTTGCACTGATCACTGAGGAAGGCTTTCTTATCTCTCCTTGCTATTCTTTGGAACTCTGCATTCAAACGGTATATCTTTCCTTTTCTCCTTTGCCTTTCACTTCTCTTCTTTTTACAGCTATTTGTAAGGCCTCCTCAGACAACCATTTTGCCTTTTTGCATTTCTTTTCCTTGGGGATGGTCTTGATCCCTCCCTCTTGTACAATGTCATGAACCTCTGTCCACAGTTCTTCAGACACTCTATCAGATCTAATCCCTTGGATCTATTTGTCACTTCTACTGTGTAATCATAAGGGATTTGATTTAGGTCATATCTGAATGGTCTAGTGGTTTTTCCTCAGTTCAGTTCAGTTCAGTTGCTCAGTCATGTCCAACTCTTTGCGACCCCATGAATTGCAGCACGCCAGGCCTCCCTGTCCATCACCAGCTCTCAGAGTTCACTCAGACTCATGTCCATCGAGTCAGTGATGCCACCCAGCCATCTCATCATCTGTTGTCCCCTTCTCCTCCTGCCCCCAATCCCTCCAAGCATCAGAGTCTTTTCCAATGAGTCAACTCTTCGCATGAGGTGGTCAAAGTACTGGAGTTTCAGCTTTAGCATCATTCCTTCCAAAGAAATCCCAGGGCTCATCTCCTTCAGAATGGACTGGGTGGATCTCCTTGCAGTT
>NW_011494866.1:810413-812836 GCF_000754665.1 Bison bison bison | reverse complement strand
TTTGGCGCTCAGCCTTCTTCACAGTCCAACTCTCACATCCATACATGACCACAGGAAAAACCATGGCCTTGACTAGATGGACCTTTGTTGGCAAAGTAATGTCCCTGCTTTTGGATATGCTATCTAGGTTGGACATAACTTTCCTTCCAAGGAGTAAGCGTCTTTTAATTTCATGGCTGCAGTCACCATCTGCAGTGATTTTGGAGCCCAGAAAAATAAAGTCTGACACTGTTTCCACTGTTTCCCCATCTATTTCCCATGAAGTGGTGGGACTGGATGCCATGATCTTCGTTTTCTGAATGTTGAGCTTTTCCCTACTGTATTCAATTTAAGTCTGAATTTGGCAATAAGGATGTTTTGGTGGTGGTGATTTAGTTGCTAAGTCATGTCAGACTCTTGTGACACCATGGACTGTAGCCTGCCAGGATCCTCTGTCCACAGGATTTTCCAGGCAAGAATACTAGAGTGGGTTGCCATTTCCTTCTCCAGGAGATTTTCCAGACCCAGGAATCGAACCCGGATTACCTACATAGCAGGCAGACCCCTGCATTGTGGCGAATTCTTTACCAAGTGAGTTAGGAGGGAAGCCCTAGATATTTTAGGAACAGGTTTTATAATCTCAGTCTTTGCATCCCCTCACATCTAGAAAAGCAATAAATCCCTTCATGGTGACATCAGATCCTCGAGACTAGCAGAAACCTTTTTGTAAATGAATGCTTAATGGTACTGAACTCCCCTCTACACCAAAATCTTATCTATTGACTTTTCCCTACTGTCTCTTTGGAGCAGTCTCTCAGAGCTATCTGAAGTGCTCCCTCCTGGGCAGCAGTCCTCATTTTGCCCCAAATAAAACTCAACTCACAACTCTCAAGTTGGGCATTTTTTTAGTCGACAATACACACACACACACATATAACACAACTTCATTCATCTATTAGTGAGCATTTAGGTTGCTTTCAGGTCTTGGATATTGTAAACAACACTACGATGAACATGGGGGTGCAGATGTCTTTTCAAGTTAGGATTTTTGTTTTTTTTTGAATATATTCCAGGAAGCTAAAGCCAGATTTTCTGACCCTAATTTTAGTGGTCTTTCTGTCTTAACGTTCTTCTTCTTTTTTTTTTATTTTATTTAACTTTACAATATTGTATTGGTTTTGCCATATATCAAAATGAATCTGTCACAGGATTTATTTAAAGGCCTATATCAGTTTAGGTTTTGGACTCAGTGGGCATACACAAACTACCCATTGTCAATGTTCTTTAGCCAAAGACTACTGGGAACATATTTGTATTGAAAAAGTTAGTTTTGTTACTTATATTGCAATGAAGGATAATACAAACATGGAGAATGATGGTGTGTCTCAAGAGGGTGGTAGAAAGAAACT
Source organism: Bison bison bison (assembly GCF_000754665.1). Lineage (NCBI taxonomy): Eukaryota > Metazoa > Chordata > Mammalia > Artiodactyla > Bovidae > Bison > Bison bison. Next base: position 811,448 of record NW_011494866.1, on the reverse strand, counting down.
TAAATTACAGAATTTAGGACTTGGTTTGGAGGAGGATTTGGGGAAGGGTTGGAAGAAGTCGGGATGTTAGTAAACAGAGTAATTCTATGATTATGTATATTAATAAATCATGTCTAAATAGGAAAGAGACTAGAATGATGATAAAATATATAATTGGCAAAGAAACAGTGGTTATTCATTTAGACCAAGAAGGAAATTTTGGTATTTTGTGAGTGGCACAGTCAACTTATTTTTGTTTGTACCTATTTTTCTCATTTTATCATGATCTGAGTGTAACCTTCTCTGGGGCTTATGTTAAGTAAAATTGTTTATATTTAATAGAATAATATGGTTGGTTGTTAGTGCCAGGAAAACTTCTGAATGTCAAGGGCTATCTGCTTTTTTTTTTCCTCACACAAGTATAAAAAGTTTCAACGCACTTGGTGATATAGGAGAGTGTTCAAAGGCAGTAAATTGGTTCTAGTACAAATTCCAAGGTGGTGAGGGGCAGGGAAGTTACTGGATGGGGCTCCATCCCCACATCAACAAGCAATTCTCAGGACAGTCACTGGATATCCTAAAATTCAACTCAATTCTGACTCTACCTGAAAATCACATCAGTTTGCACATGTTAAGGGTTCAGCTTTACAAGACTGCCACTTGCCTCCCCTCCCCTGGCCCCCAACTTCAGATGTCAGTGGTAAGCCCAGACTTCTTGATACTGAGCAGGACCATCTGGGGCTCCTGGGCACAAAGTCTTCATGTGTCCTCCATTTTTTTTGATTATAAGAAGTAGGCTTCATTCAGCCTCCATGACCTTTCCTGAGTTCCAAGGGCTGCTTCAAACAGTTCTTAATTAGGGAAATTATTTTGCCAAAAAAGATGCATCTAGTCAAGGCTATGGGTTTTCCAGTCGTCATGTATGGATGTGAGAGTTGGACTATAAATAAAGCTGAGCACCGAAGAACTGATACTTTTGAACTGTGGTGTTGGAGAAGACTCTTGAGAGTCCCTTGGACTTCAAGGAGATCCAACCAATCCATCCTAAAGGAGATA
>NW_011494866.1:805689-810231 GCF_000754665.1 Bison bison bison | reverse complement strand
AGAGTTTGGGTAAACTTTGGGAGTTGGTGATGGACAGGGAGGCCTGGCATGCTGTGGTTCATGGGATCACAAAGAGTAGGACAAGCCTGAGCGACTGAACTGAACTGAACTGAATCCTACCCAGCATTGGTCATGCTGGAGACCTTGGAGACACCCAACTCCAGCCCAGGGATCCCAGGAGGTCGACCTACCTTGATCTGCATAGGGATCCATTCCCTATGGTTATCACACCTCACCTGCTTGGGGATCCGTCAGTCTGGTATCCCAGGAAGTCAACCTGCCTTCCTTGACCTGCCTAGGGATCTGGTTCCTGGGAGGTTTTCATGCCTCAGCCTGCTCGGGGGTCCACCAGTCAAGGGGTCCCAGGAGATCAACATGCCTCAATCTTCCCTGGGACCCAATTCTAAGGAGATCAACCTTCCTTGACCTGCCCGGGGATTCGATCTCCAGGAGGCTGTCATGCGTGAGCTTGCCTGGAATCTGCACCCTGACCCGGGGACGTCTGGCTCTCAGGTTGCTACAGTACTGATTAGGATAAGACTCACCCCCAAGAAAGTCCACCATGGAAATGGAAGGAAGCCTATTATTGTGGGACTGTGCCCAGCCTCAGCAATAACTGAGGAGCCCAGTGAGAACCCCATTGCCTTTTTGGAAAGGCTAAAAGAGACCCTTTAAAAGTTTGCCAATCTGGACTTAGACTCTTACGAGGGACAGGTGATTTTAAAGGACAAATTCCTGTCCCAGTGTCCATCAGACACCAGGATAAAGTTACAACAGCTACAGCAGCAGCACCCTGCAGCCTCTTTAGATCAGACAGCCCCCAATACCTTCTATAACAGAGAACAGGAGAGGGAGGCCACGGCCCAGGAAAGGGATAAAAGGAAAGAGATAAGCCATGCCCAGATGCTGGCTGCCCTCCAAGGAAGCCCTATGGCAAATGCTGAGACCTTAAAGGACAAGGCATGAGGCAAAGGCCTAATCTGTAGACAGGCAGGGTATTGGGCCAAAGAGTGTCCGAACCTTGAAAAGTCTCCTAAAATGGCTTGCTAAAAATGCCATCAATTGGGACATTGGGCAGCATTCTGCCCTTAGGACCCAAAAGCCTCAAGGTCAAGGGCCAAGCCTTCCCTCATAATGGTTCAACAAAACTGAAGCGGCCCGCTCCAGCCAGCCCGCCTGTCACAGATAACCATCACAGGGGTGGAGCCAAGGATGCAACTGGATGTGGCAGGTAGGTCCAAGAATTTCTTGGTTGACACAGGGGTTCCTACCCTGTCCTGACCTCATACTCCAGAGCCTTCTCCTCCCAAACTTGTACCATTTGGGGTGCTACAGGAAAAACAATTACAAAAGATTCACCCAAGCACTTCTTCATTTCTGGGATGGACAAATATTTTCCCACCATTTTCTGGTGGTCCCTGAGTGTCCTACTCCCTTATTGGGAAGAGATCTTTCCTGCCTTGGAAATCTTGCAGCTATTGCAGTCCTGACAGAGGATGCTTTAAAACTCCCTCTTGGGGGCACACTATTTTTACCAGCCACTCATTTCAGGCGTGAAACAACTCCTGAATGGGAGAAGCCATTTATGGATGTGTGATCAAAGGATCCTCAGATATCAAGTAGTGCTGATGGAAAATCCAGGCCTCACTATATCCCCTTGTGAGGTTCTTAACCCAGCTTCCCTCCTGCCTGCCCCCGAGGGCTCTCTCTACTTTCACTCTTGCCTAGAAACTTTGGACCACTGGACAAAACCCCGAGAGGGATTGTCAGAAGATCCTCTGACCAGTCCTGAGGAAATCTAGTACATTGATGGAAGCAGCTTTGTCTAGGATGGGAAAAGAGCTGGATATGCAGTAGTCTCCAATTTTGAGACCATAGAGGCTAAACCTTTGCCACCAGCTACTTCAGTCCAATTAGCTGAGCTCATAGCCCTGACTTGAGCTTTAGAGCTGGGAAAAGGAAAAAGAGTAGCCATTTAAATTGACTCCAAGTATGCCTTTCTGGTGCTACATGCACATGCCACTATTTGGAAAGGAAGAGGCCACCTGACCACCCAGAGTCCCCAATCAAATACTGTGATCAAATCCTTAGGCTCGTGGAGGCAGTCCATCTGCCCACTAAGGTTTCAGTTTCCCACTATAAAGGACACCAAAAAGGGAGCACAGAAGTGGCAAAAGGGAGCCAAGAAGCTGATCAGGCAGCTACTGCTGCTGCTGCTAAGTCGCTTCAGTCGTGTCTGACTCTGTGCGACCCCATAGACAGCAGCCCATCAGGCTCCTCCGTCCCTGGGATTCTCCAGGCAAGAACACTGGAGTGGGTTGCCATTTCCTTCTCCAATGCACGAAAGGGAAAAGTGAAAGTGAAGTCGCTCAGTCGTGTCCGACTCTTAGCGACCCCATGGACTGCGGCCCATCAGGCTCCTCCATCCATGGGATTTTGCAGGCAAGAGTACTGGAGTGGGGTGCCATTGCCTTCTCCGGATCAGGCAGCTAAGAGACCAGCATTACACAACAATGACCAAATAGGGCTTGCCACCTTAGTTCCACAGACTAATTTGCCAGAAACTCCTTCATATACTGAAGGTGGGACTCTTAAAGCTAAGAGTGAGGGCTTTCAAGAAAATCATATGAGGTGGTTCCAAAAAGAGGGAGTCCTTTTTCTGCCTGGGAACTGACAATGGAAGTTGGTTAACTCCTTACAGGCCACCACTCATTTAAGGGAAAAGGCCCTCCAAAGATTACTAGAAAGGTGCTTCAGAGGAACAGGCCTCCAAATGACTGTAAGGCAAGTGGTCTCCTCTTGTTATACTTGTCAATTAAACAACCCCCAAGCAGCTCGAGACCCCAGCTGGCCCAGCCCGTCAAACGATGTGGGGCCTACCCAGGAGTGGACTGGCAGATGGACTTCACCCAGATGCCAGTTTCTCAAGGGTATAAGTACCTATTAGTCATGATGGATACATTCACAGGATGGATTGAAGGCCTTCCCACCCAGCCTAAGAAGGCTGTGGTTGCCAAGTCACTTCAGTCGTGTCCGACTCTGTGTGACCCCATAGATGGCAGCCCACCAGGCTCCCCCGTTCCTGGGATCCTCCAGGCAAGAACACTGGAGTGGGTTGCCATTTCCTTCTCCAATGCATGAAAGCGAAAAGTGAAAGTGAAGTCGCTCTGTCGTGTCCAACTTAGCAACCCCATGGACTGCAGCCTACCAGGCTCCTCCATCCATAGGATTTTCCAGGCAAGAGTACTGGAGTGGGTTGCCATTGACTTCTCCAAAAAGGCTGCTGTTGCTGCTAAGTCGCTTCAGTAGTGTCCGACTCTGTGCGACCCCATAGACAGCAGCCCACCAGGCTCCCCCGTCCCTGGAATTCTCCAGGCAGGAATACTGGAGTGGGTTGTCTTTTCCTCCTCCGAAAAAGCTGAGGAGGTGGTTAAAAAAAACAAACAAAAAAAAAAACTGTTCCATGAAATCATTCAGAGGTTTGTTCTGCCCAGGTCATTACAAAGTGACAATGGGACATCATTCACTTCTAAGGTCACCCAAGGGGTCTCTAAAGCATTCAGTTCAGTTCAGTTCAGTCGCTCAGTCGTGTCTGACTCTTTGCGACTGTAAAGCATTGGGCAGTACTTATTACCTCCATTGTGCCTGGAGGCCTCAGTTTTTAGGAAAAGTATAAAGAGCTGACCAATTCTTAAAATCAGCGATAAAAAATAAAAAGAACCCAGGAGACCTTCCTGGGATGGAAGGAGACTTTACCAATAGCTCTTCTCTGCACCCATATTAGCCCTAGGGAACAGGTTGGTTTTAGTCCTTATGAGATGCTGTATGGGAGACCTTTTGTTTATGTCAATGACCTTTTTCTAGATCCTGAGGCTCAGACTCTTCAGTCTTATACCATGGCCATTGGGCAGTTCCAACAGGATGTACGATTGTGTGGAGTCAATCAGGACCCAAAAGATTCTAAAGAGTCACCACTATATGCTCCAAGGACTCAAGCCCTGGTTAAAGTCTGGAAACATGGGTCCCTGAAGGCTCAACTCCAACCCACATGGAAGGAACCCTACTCTATAGTACTTTCTACCTCCAAAGCAGTCAAGGTACCAGGACATGATTCCTGGATTCACTACTCACGAGTCAAGCCATGAAAGAAAACAGAAGAGGACACTCGAGGACATTCAATACACCTGTGAGCCCCTGGGAGATCTCAGACACCTATTCAGAACTACAAATGAGTGTCATTCTAATGAACACCCCCAAATTAAACTTCAGGGGATAAGGTATCTCAGTTCTGTTCAGTTCAGTCACTCAGTCGTGTCTGACTTTTTGCGACCTCATGGACTACAGCACACCAGGCATCCCTGTTCATCACCAACTCCAGCAGTTTATTCAAACTCATGTCCATGGAGTCAGTGATGCCATCCAGCCATCTCATCCTCTGTCATTCCCTTGTCCTCCTGCCCTCAATCTTTCCCAGCATCAGGGTCCTTTCAAATAAGTCAGCTCTTCGCATCAGGTGGCCAAAGTATTGGAGTTTCAGCTTCA
>NW_011494866.1:783066-805589 GCF_000754665.1 Bison bison bison | reverse complement strand
CATAGCCTTGACTAGATGGACCTTTGTTTGCAAAGTAATGTCTCTGCTTTTTAATATGCTATCTAGGTTGGTCATAACTTTTCTTCCAAGGAGCAAGCATCTTTTAATTTCATGGCTGCAGTCACCATCTGCAGTGATTTTGGAGCCCAAGAAAATAAAGTCTGTCACTGTTTCTATTGCTTCCCCATCTATTTGCCATGAAGTGATGGGACCAGATGCCATGACCTTAGTTTTCTGAATGTTAAGTTTTAAGGCAACTTTTTCACTCTCCTCTTTCACTTTCATCAAGAGGCTCTTTATTTCTTCTTTGCTTTCTGCCAAAAGAGTGATGTCATCTGTGTATCTGAAACAAGCCTTCAGGAGAAGAACATGTTTAATAATTTAAGACAATGACTACAGTCACTAATATAGTGATTTTCAGCCTAGATCTCCCTTTAAGAAAATTGAATTCACTCCTCCAACTTCTGAAAATACTGCTAGAAGAAAGTAGTTAGCAGTTAACTTCTTTGTTGTGGTCTATGTGAGGCTTGGAAAAGAGTTTCCAGGCAGAATAAGAGGACAATAGGGCTTATTAGAGAAGGAGATACTGTTAGGACAGCAGGGTGGCTCAAGGGAGAGTTGACCCCTTTTGTGGGCTAGCAGCCAATTTTTATAGCTAGAGAAAATTCCTGCTGGCAGGGTGGCATTAGGTGATTAGTTAGGATGCTATAGGGTGGGTGATAGGCTTTCTTGTAGCTCAGCTGATAAAGAATCTCCTGAAATTCAGAAGACCCTGGTTCAATTGCTGGGTTGGGAAGATCCCTTGGAGAGGGGATACTACCCACTCCAGTGTTCTTGGCTGGAGAATGCCTATGGACAGAGAAGCCTATTGGCCTACAGTCCATGGGGTCGCAAAGAGTTGGACATGACTAAGCACAACACATTTTATCTAATGTGGGGTCAGAGAATTGGCTGGTTTCCATCACAAGGTTCATAGCAACAGTTGCTATGGGGCTTGGTTAATTCTGGAGATTTTTGTCTTGTGACCTTGTATAAGGCTCTACATCTATGATCTTGGCATCATGCTCCTCATCCTTAAAGAGTTTGACTATGCTGAAGAGGATCCCCTAGCCTAAGGTCATAAGCTTTTCCTCAAGTAGTGTGTTTCCAATAACTAATTACATGGAATATGAAGCCCTCTCCCTTTGCTCCATCTCAGGACAACTCTAACCATTCATCTCAGTTTCAAAAATTTAAGCATTTTGGCTGAAACCTCTGTTGAGACTATCAGAGTTAAGCTTATTTCTCATTGCAATACTGCTTCCTACCCTTCTAAGGATGCTGAACTCAAGAATGTATGCATACTTAGTTGCTTCAGCCATGTCTGACTCTTTGTGACTCTATGGACTGTAACCCACCAGCTCCTCCATATATAGGATTTTCCCCGCAAGAATACTGGAGTAGGTTGCCATTTCTTCCTCCAGGAGATCTTCCCAATCCAGGAATGAAACCCATGCCTCTGACATCTCCTGCACTGCAGGTGAATTGTTTACTGCTGAGCCTCCAGGGAAGCAGAATACTCCCTAATAAACTTTCTGAACACTAACCTCTGTATGTTGTTTACATCAGAATATGCTTCCCACAGAACCTAGGCTGCAACATTTGGTATCAGAAGTGGTCAGAAAAAGCAGACACTACTATGGGATCTTAAAGCTAGATGGTGAGGACTCATCACCGAGCTCGAAATAAAGACCTCATCCCTGGTGGTCAGTGATGCACAGAGAGCCATGGTATATATAGAAGTGCAATTGCTAAAACTTCCCCTTTGATGAGCTAGCATATTTTACTATACCAGTGGAAGAGGATGCATTAGAACAAGGTTTCCCAACTGCAGCACCACGGACATTTTGGGCCAGATACTATTGTTGGGAACTGTCCAATGCACTGAAGGATTTTGAGCAGCACCCCTGGCCTTTATTCAATAGATACCAATTGCACACTCTCCCTCTCTATCCCATGAGTTTTGATAATCACAAATATTTCTGGACATTGCCGCATATCCTTTCCACCTTTCATGTCCATGCCTTTGATTATCTAAGCCTTCATCCTAAACATGTTTCCTTCATCTCTGCCAGTCAATTTCCTATTATTTGGGGAGCGAAAAGGGTCCCTGATTCAGTGCCAATTCCACCTAAAATCTTTTTAGATGTCCAAGATATAATAATTCTTCATTGTTTCCCAGTTAAGCTTAATATCCTTTTATAATCTAAATGAATCATGCTTCACAAGTACTAATGCCGTCCATGTACATTAATGTTCACTTTACTAAGACTCTGAGGTTTTGTAAACTTTACTTATAAGAAATGCAGTATTCCACAGACTTCTCCTTACTAGATGTTTCATGAAACTCAAGGATGTTTCTGTAAGTATTGGTCATCTTGTTGCAGAAACCAGTACTTGAGAAACCAAGCACCACACTTCAGAGAGTTGGAGAACGCAGGTTCATTATGCTTTTGGGCCCAGAGGAGTTAACACCCCAAGCTCTGAGCCTGGAACAAAAGGGTTACAGAGTTTTTATACATGGACAGGCATGATTAAGTAGGTTTGTGGGTTTGCAGGGGCTAGGCAATTGCAAAGAGCAGGACAAGGGTGAGTGAGATAAGCTCCAGTTCCTAGTACTGTGAGTTCCCGCTTTCTGAGACCTACATGGTCTAGGTAGAAAGCTTAGTTACAGAGGCAGAAGGAGCAGGAAGGAGGTTATGTAAAATTTTAACTTCTCCTCTTCATTCCCCCCTCTTGATGCTTCTATCAGTCATTGTAAAAAGCATCATCTCATGTTTTGGTAGGACATTCAGAGTTCCTTGTAGTTTAGGGGGCTATATTGAGCTATTACCGTTTATAACTTTATGGATTCAATTCGAGAGGTTATGAACTGTGTAAGAGTATTGAAAATACAAGGGCCAAACAGAAGCGCCACAAAGAATATAAAGAGAGGACCAGTTAAAGGGAGAAGCCACAATGCCCAGCTCCAGATATTGTTCCAATTACCCCAGGAATTTGCTAGTTCCTCTCTCCTTTTCAAGATTCGTTCCCTTAGCTGTTGGGCCATGTCCCTGACTATTCCTGATTGGTTTACCTAAAACCAGCATTCTTCATTCAAGAAGAGGCAGAGTTCTTCCTTTTCAGCTGTAGGTAGGTCAATGTCGTCCTTGAAGTCCTTGGATAGTGTATGGTAGAAGGTGGTTAATGAAGAAATTCCTCCTATCCCCATACCCATTCCAGCTATAATTCCCAGACCAACTAATAGGGTATAAACTGGATGGCTTTTTTTGACCATGTATGTGCTGCCAGAGGTACAGTGAGAGTCTGGTTGTTAGGGACAATATTCATCTGGAGAGTGAGGAAAGCTAAGGTGCAGATACACATCCAATTGACTGGTAGACATAAATAAGCATCGTCCCATAAACAAAGAAAAGGTCTTGGGGGGGCAGCACCATACTGTGTTTGTGGGAGGATAAGTGGGCCACTCACCTTTCAAAGTTTGATTACATTCGCCCCTAGCTAAATTGCCTATAGATTCAATTTCTCCATCATCTGTAAAGCATTCTGGAGCCTTTTGAGTTAACTCAATTGTCCTTAAGACTGGTCTTTGTAAGGGTGGATCTATAGGAGTTCCCATGGCTGTTGCAATATTCAGTGGTGCTGGTGTAGCTAAGTACTGTGGAGCTCCTAAGGATAAGGAAAGCCAGCAATCCCTGGCCAGCTGGGGGCTGGTGTCATTAAGAAGGCGATGAGTTCCACTGAGAACCTGGTACAGACGAGGGTCTAAGGGGGAGTTAACTTTGTAACCTGGGTCATACTGTCAATAAGAAGAGCCTGATTTTTTAGGGCAAAGTTGGTCTAATTTCATTTGTCTGTATTACTGTCCCTGTTTAGTAGGTTTTTCCATTTATTTGGCAGACAGACACTGGTTCTGGGTTGTAACATCTGCATGGCCTTTGGGGGTAGATGGAGGCACAGGGGCATGATGGCAATGCCATAGTGTTGGGATACCACCTGGGGTGTAGATCCCCTGGTGGGGGAAAGGTAGCAGCAGTGGGGGTCATAACTGGAAAACATTTTTGGCACCCAGGTCCCTGGATATACATCACATGGTTATGAAGGCAGTAGGTGGCGAGCCTATAGGATTGGCTATCTACACATTGTTTTAGCTGATGGTTAAATAAGCAATTTTCCAAGAGTTGACTGTAATGTTGACAGGTTCATGATGAATAAGGAATGACACCATCTGTTACAGCAAGGGACACCAAAAGGATGCAAAGAGGCCTGCACGTAACAGATAACTGGATGCTGAAAGTGAAAGTGAAGTTGCTCAGTCGTGTCTGACCCCATGGGCTGTAGCCTGTCCGGTTTCTCCATCCATAGGATTTTCCAGGCAAGAATACTGGAGTGGGTTCCCATTTCCTTCTCCAAACTGGACACTAGCAAAAGGTTTTCTCCCCATCTTTGGGCTGTCACTGCTATAGCAACTGAGCCTATCGTGAAGGGGGGTCAGCTATACTGTGGGTGATTTAATTAGTAGGGAGAATTGATCATAAGAGACATCTAATAAGAATGAGGCTTCCCACTACAGTGAGATAACAGACAGCTAACCATAGCTTCTAAGCCAAATCTCAGTCCTGGGGTGTGACTGAAGCTAGTCCCGTAGCGAATAGCACAGCAATAATACCAATCAGAGATAGAGGCCAGGGTTGGCAATGAAAACCCACTGATATTTTGAAAGCCAGATTCTCAAGCTTCCACTGTGTGTTGACCAGCCAGCTGCCGGAGTGTGGCTGGAGCAAGACTGAAGAATCCTCAAGCTTCTGCCATCTGTTGACTAGTCAGCTTCTGGATTGACTGGAACAGGGCTCAGCATTCTTCTTGGGTAAGGGCTATTATTTTTGGAACCAGACCTTGAGGAGATTTTGGGGGTCCTGAACTGCTTTCCAGGTGTCCTCATCACAGGGAGCTGCTGCCTTCTTGACTCTGGTGTGGTGGATCCAAGACATGGTGCCTATAACTCTAACAGCAGTAGGGGTTGCCAGGACAACCATGTGAGGGCCTGTCCAAACTGGTTGAAGTAGTTCTTTTTTCCAATCTTTAACCCATACCTCATCTCCTGGCTGATAGGGATGAACCCAATTGCCCAAAGGAATGGGTGTCCTTTCTAAGGTTTCTCTGGCGATATGGAGGAAGACTTTTCCCAGGGCCTGGAGGTGTCAGGACATTGCCAGGTCAGCTAGTTGTTGAGGATTTCCCTTGAGTTTTCCTATCACTGGGAGTGTTCTCCCATATAACATCTCAAAGGGAGAATAGCCTGACGACCTCAGGGTGCATTGGGCTCAGGGTAAAGGCTAGGGGTAACATGTAGACCCAGGATAAGTGGGTCTCCTGACAGAGTTTAGATAATGTAGTCTTGAGGGTCTGATTCATACGTTCAACTTTCCCTGAGCTCTGTGGCCTGTAAGCAGTGTGAAGCTTCCATTTGATTCCCAGTGTCTTGGATAAAGTTTGGATTATCTCAGACACAAAAGGTGGCCCACTGTCAAACCCTAAGGAGAGAGGCAGCCCATATCTCAGTATTATGTCTCTTAGTAGGGCCTTGATCACTTCTTATCCCTGTTCAGTGTGCATGGGGTAAGCTTCAGCCCATCCCGAGTAGGGGCAAACCATCACAAGTAAATACTTGTAACCCCTATAGGGCTTGACTTCAGTAAAGTCCACTTCTAGATCTTCAAAGGGCAGTGTACCAACTGTCTGCACCCCTGGGTTTGGTCTTGGTCCTTGGTTGGCAGTGTTTTGTGCACAAGTCACACATCTAGCACTGATCTGGGCACACAGGGTTGGGCACTTAGGAACGAAATCATAGCGGCTCAGTAAGCTCTTCAGTGCAGTTTTCCCTAAATGAGTTGTCTCATGATGTTGTTTTATCAGCTGGACTGCTATATTTCTGGGGACAGACAGTCTTTGGCCTGGGAGCTTCCATCAGCCCTTCTTTTCTTTTATTCCTCCCTCATTTACAGCCCATTGATCTTCTTTGGTTTATCTCGGGGATGGAGGCAATTCTGGTGCCAAGAGGACCTTAAAGATTGACTCGGGGTCCACTCTGGGGCTTGGTTGGGTCGTGGCCTCTTTGGATGCCTGGTCAGCCAACCGATTTCCTTTGCTGATTGGATCAGTTTCTTGCTGATGGCCTTTACAGCAGATGACAGCTAGTTGGGAAGGCTTCCAGACTGCTTTTAACAGCTGAAGGATTTGTTTTTTGTTTTTAATCTCCTTTCCTCCTGCTGTCAATAGTCCCTTTTCTTTATAAATGGCTCCATGAACATGTAAAGTAACAAAAGCATACCCTGATTCAGTATAGATGTTGACTCGTTTCCCCTTGGCATGCCTTAGCACCTGGGCGAGTGCCCATGGTTCAGCCCATTGTGTTGACTGTCCTTGTGACAAGGCCTCAGCCTTCACTATCTTGTCAGTTGTTGTTATGGCATAGCCTGCTTTGTGCTGCCCGTCTTGGATGAAACTGCTTCCATCAGTGAATAGTTCCAGTTCTGGGTTCTGGAGGGGAATGTTCATCAGGTCCAGCCTGCTTGAGTAAATTTCATCTATGACCCCCTCACAGTTATAATTGGGGGTTCCCACTTCTGTAGGTAAAATGGTGGTGGGGTTCAGCATCCACATAGTCTTGAGCTGGACCTGTGGGTTTTTGCAAAGCAGTCAATAATTGTGAATCATCCTGGAGTTGCTCAGCCACTTATGCCCCTGACTGTTCATCAGGGCAGTAACAGCATGGGGAATCTTTACATTTATATTTTGTCCTGCTGCTGCTGCTGCCGCTAAGTCACTTCGGTCGTGTCCGACTCTGTGTGACCCCATAGACGACAGCCCACCAGGCTCCCCCGTCCCTGGGATTCTCCAGGCAAGAACACTGGAGTGGGTTGCCATTTCCTTCTCCAATGCATGAAAGTGAAAAGTGAAAGTGAAGTCACTCAGTCATGTCCAACTCTTGGCGACCCCATGGACTGCAGCCCACCAGGCTCCTCTGTCCATGGGATTTTCCAGGCAAGAGTACTGGAGTGGGTGCCATTGCCTTCTCTGATATTTTGTCCTAGAGTAAGCTTATCTGCTTCTCTGACCAAAACCACAGTGGCAGCTAATGCCTGGAGACATGGAGGCCATCCCGTGGTCACAAGATCCAGTCATTTGGACAGATATGTGACCAGGCACTGCCATGGTCCAACTGTTTGTGTGAGGACCCCTAATGCAGTGTGATTTTTCTCATGTACAAAGAGGTTAAAGTCCTGTGTCACATCTGGCAGCTCTAATGCTGGAGCACTGGTCAAGAGTCTTTTTATCTCCTTAAAGGCCTTTTCCTATTCAGGTCCCTATTTCAGGGGTCCTTACCAGACCCTGCTTCAGCTTTAAACAAAGGCTTGGCAATTTCAGAGAAAGCCGGTACCTGGACCAGGCAGCATCTGGCAATCCCAAGGAACTCATGGACTTCTTTCTTGGTGTTTGGCTGAGGTATTGAACAGATGGCTTGCTTTCTCTCATGTCCGAGGGCCCGATGCCCATTTGAGATGGCAAACTGAGGTACTTGACCTCCTATCTGAAGATGTGAGCTTTTTCCCATGACACCTTGTACCCTGTGGTGGACGGTAGAGCCAGCAGGGCTTTGGCACCTCTCCAGCAGTCTCCTTGGACTATTGCAAAGAGACTGGATACTGGAGTAATGAGTGTGCTCCCATTGCAGAGAGACATATAAAGCATTGAAGAAGTTCAGTTGGCCCAACAAAGAAAGGTACCAGCCTGAGCTGGCCATCCAAAACCTTATCAGAGGTTGCAATTGGCTAGCAACAGGTCATCCACATACTGGAGCGGGGTACAGTTGAAAGTTTCTCTGGGAAAGGCAGTAAGTCTGCATCCAGGGCTTCACCAAACAGGGTAGGTGAGTTTTTGAAGCCTTGTGGTAGTCAGGTCCAAGTGAGCTGTGTCTTTCTCCAGTATGTGGGTCTTCCCATTAAAAGCCAAACAAGGGCTGGCTGGCTGGTGACAGCCAGAGGCAGAAGAATGCGTCCTTGAGATTGAGGCAGATGAACCAGCTTGCCTGAGTAGTTAAGAGACTCAGAAGAGTGTAGGGATTTGGGACCACTGGATGGGTGGTGATCATCGCATTGTTGATGGCACGGAGGTCCTGGATCGGGCAGTAGTCATTCCTTCTAGACTTTTTGACTGATAAGAGTAGAGTGTTCCAGGGAGACTGACATTTTTTCAGTTAGGATCTCAGCATCTTGTGTGCTGGATGTGGCCCCAAATTCCCAGGCGTGCCTCCCGTGGTACCGGATATTGTTTCTGTCTAACAGGAGTGGTTCCTGGCCTCATATCCACTACAGTGGGTGCAAGGGTTTTGGCCAAACCTGGGGGCCTCTTCTCTGCCCAGACATCAGGGAATTCTTTTAGCAGTCTGGGGGATTTATTAGTTCCCTCCCTGAGGAATAGAGATGCCATTCATCTTCCCTGGGCATCGTCACAGCCATCATCAGAGCCGATTGGCTCCCCAGAGTGAGGCTCGCAGGTTTTCCAGGGGCAAAGGTGATTTGTGCCCCCAGTTTTGTCAGTAAGTCTCTACATAGCAGCAGAACAAGGCATTCCAGTAAGTAGAGAAATTTATGAGTTACCAGATGGCCCCCTAGCTGACGTGAATGGGCCTTGCAAAATAAGCGGGCTGCCATGTCCCCAACAATAGTTGCTGTTCTGCCTGTGAGGGGAGCCACAGGTGTGGTTACCACAGAGCATTCAGCTCCAGTATCCACCATAAAAGTCATTGATTGGCCCCCTACTTTCATCATGACTGTGGGCTCCCGGGGGCCCAGGATCATGGAGCCGGGTCTTCCCTAGTCTGATTCTGCTCTGGCCAGGCTGATAAGGTTTTGGATGTCCAGCCCAGGCTGGTACCTTTCTTTGTTGGGTCGACTGAACTTTTTCAACCCTTTAGATGTTTCTCTGCAATGGGGGCACTCATTCCTCCAGTGTCCAGTCTTTGCAATAGCCGCACTGGTCATGGCATAGTGCTGGTCTCTTCTGAGTTTCCCCTTTCCATGAGGGAACAGTCTGTTTCACTTGATCTGAACTCCTCAATGCCGCTGCTAGCAAGGATGCTTTATGTTTCGTGTTTTTACCTGCTTGTCATTGGGTTTCATGGTCTTGGTTCACAAAGACTTTATTTGCTACCTCCAGGAGCAGTGTGGCATTCATCCCAGTGAAGCCATCCAGCTTTTGGAGTTTTCATTGGATTTCTGCACAGGAGTGAGCTACAAAGCCAGCATTAATCATCCATTGATTCTCGGGTGTGTCAGGGTCGAACAGGATGTATGTCTGGAACACTTCACACCGTCTTTCATAGAAGTTGGTGAGAGTCTCATCTTCTTTTTGGATTATCGTTGTAATTTTGGGCATATTGGTGCGCTTTTTGGCTCCTGTTTGAAGTCCATGTAGAAAGGCATCATGGTGACCCAGGGTTTCTTGTCCTTCTCTGGTATTGAAATTCCAATTAGATCTCGTCTCTGGCATCTCTTATGTCCATCCTTCTACATCCAAAATCTCTGCAGGGGCTTGTCCTTGGAGACATTTGTGGGCTTCTGTCAAGATGCATTGCTTTTCTTCAGTGGTGAAGAAAGAAAAGGAGCTGGCGACAGTCATCCCATGTAGGCTGATGGGTGTGGAAAATGGACTCTAGGACATCAGTCACAGCCTGTGGTTTATCAGAATATGCTGGATTATGGTATTTCCAGTTTAGAAGATCAGTAGTGCTGAAGGGCTGGTAATAGAGGATCAAGAAACCAGGCTGGACTGAACCGTCCTCATTGACTTGTTGAGGACCTTGAGTTTCTCGCAGTGGCATCTGACAGGCCGCAGGCTGGTTAGGTTGTTTGGCAAAGCCCAGCCGCTTCACTACTGGCTTGGGGCTGGAGTATTCCTCATGAGGTGGTGCAGGGGACATGGAGGGAGGTGAACTGTCTGGCAATGGGTCCTGTGCTGGAGCTTGTGGAATCAGGGAAATGTATGGTGGGGGCAGCTGTGGGTCTTCCACTGGATCTCCCTGGAATATAGGTTTTTTCCCTTTTTGTTTTTTTATCTGAGTGGTTGGGCCACAAATACCCTACTCTGTCCCTGTCTGCTCGTGCAAAGTCTTGCCCATGGGGGCAGGGTCTGTGCTATTAGAAGTCAGGAGTCTATGTATGGAAAATGATCTGGGTGTCCTGAAGTCCCAGTGACTACCTTATGTGCTGCTTGGACAGTGAGCAGGTTGAGAGTCCCCTCTGGCGGCCATCCAAAATCAAAGGATGGCCGATCCAGCTCACATAAGTTATGAAGCTTCCTGGGGGTCATCTTGACTCCATAATCTCGTGCAAAGCCCTTCTTAAAATTCTTTATCATGCAATCTAGAACTGTTGGCTTAGAGGAACTTCCACCCATGTTGACAAATGTAATCTACCTGGCAGGGTTTTGAAGAAAACCTAATATCTTAGATGTTAGCTCAAGGAGTCAGTCGACAGAAGAGTAACCAATAATTTCTCCCTCCCTGTGTATCCTGCCCTGTGTTGGTGGCACAAAGACAAACAAGTGTGGGTACCCCCTCAAAAGGGGAGACCATTCAGGTGCCTACTTGGCCCCATCCCTGAGGGGAACTTTGGTGCCTCTTAGCATTGGCAGATCAGTATAAACCCCTCATCCAGATCTGTCTCGCAGGGAGGGATTGAGTCCCCCAGAGACAGACACTGCTTTGAGCCATATGAGGTCACCACAGAACTGCAAGATAGGGCCCACTTGGACTCCATAGCCATGAAGGCCGTGAAGCCACACAATCGAGCCTGAAACGCAAGCGAATCAGGCTGCACACTCATTCACATTCATTTTTTGACCGCCTGGCCACTCTCCTAAAACACCTCTTAGCATATATAAACCCCTGGCAGTATAAACCCCTGACCTGGAAAAGCCTTGCAATGAGAGATCAAATCCCCCAGAGACTGGCACCACCTTTCAGCCTTATGAGGTCATCACAGAACTGCAGGTTTTGGACCCTCTCAGGCTCCATAGTCTGAGGACTGTGGAGCTCACTTTCACTTCCTTCAATCAGCAATCATGCATATACAATCACTCAGAGGTTATCACAATATCTTCCTTTTCCCAAGTCCCCAGGTCTCCCTATCTGATACTCCGTTCCTGGGAGCTCCAAGGAGGTGATCAGTCTCCTCTTCTACCCATTGGGGTAGGACTTGACTGGGGATTGACCCCAGGGTCTTACCTGATCCTGTGGCCATTCCTGGTGAGTTCGTCCATCCCTCCAATGAGACTGGTCAGGGCACGGCCATCCGGAGAGTCAGAATGCTGGTCTGAAGGAGAACCCAGAATACCATCAGGTGGCATGCCTCTTCATTTGTCTTGGGGCTCCTGCGCTCTGACCCAGCCGAGTTATCAGTCCGGCGGCTCAAGGGGCCAGCATAGTTGGAATTTTGCTGAAGCCTCCAGAAAATGTTGCAGAAACCAGCACTTGAGAAACGAAGCACCACTCAAAGAGTTGGAGAACTCAGGTTTATCACGCCAAGGGGCCCAGAGGAGTAAACACCCTAAGCTCTGAGCCCTGAACAAAAGGGGTACAGAGTTTTTATACATGGACAGGCGTGATTAAGCAGGTTTGCATGTTTGCAGTGGCTGGGCAATTGCAAAGAGCAGGACAAGGGTGAGTGAGATAAGCTCCAGTTCCTAGTATTGTAAGTCCCCACTTTCTGAGACCTATGTGATCCAGACATGGCAAGGAGCAAGCTGAGTTACAGAGGCAGAAGGAGCAGGAGGTTATGTAAAATTTTAATTTTTCCTGTTCAGTCTCTCACTGTTAGCTGTACCTGCCAATAAATCAGGGACTCACTTCCAGGAGTTCAACAGCTAGGCTTCAATCACAGATCACTTGCCCACAAGTGATTCCAGCAGTTCTGGTTGTGTGATGCTCCTCTTGCTTCTTGCTTTCTCAGAACAAATATTTAGCAGTTTACTGAGCCGGTGTTGCTCTGGTGACAGAAGGGGAACATTTCAGCAGTTTGTCTGCCTGAACATCTCCCAGCAAGTGCTTGCGCACTGATGTTTTACAACTCTCCATGGTATAGGTCTCTTAAATGACATTCACAGCTATCGTTTCTTAGGAAACACACATGCTGCAGGCATGTCTGGGACAGAAATTACTTCTTTATGAGCAATCTCCTAAATACAAAACCAACACACCTTTGATCTCTCTGCCTAGTGTGACCTTTTCTGACTATCTGTGACCTCTTTCATTACGGAGATTTCCTTGCGCTGTGTTCCACATTGTTGTTTAGTCACTAAGCCATGTCAGTTCTTTTGTGACCCCATGGACTGTAGCCCACCAGGCCCTTCTGTCCATGGGCTTTCCAGAGAAGAATACTGGAGTGGGTTGCCATTTCCTACTCCAAAGGACTTTCCCAACCCAGAGATCGAATCCACGTCTCCTGCATGCAGATTCTTTAACCTCTGAGTCGTGCTACCTTTGTTCCTTTCGGGGGCTGCCCTGCGTATCAGTCATGTGTGAATATCCTTGAAACTCACTGGTGGTAGGTAGAGTACAGAGATGATTCAGATTATCGGAGCTCCATCTCTTTTTTCTCAGGAGAGATTTTTCTTCAAAACAGATGGTGATGCAGGTGAGTTTGTGACGAGAGGATTTACTTCTAATTCTTCCTGCCAGAAATGAGGCACTGTTTTAAACTACATTTTTCCATGTTGTCACAGACCCCAAAGATTAGCTGCATTGCTTTTAGGTCTTTGTTCTGCATGTTCTTTGACGCTGCTAAAATGTATCTGATTGATTTTAAATACCAGATTGTAAATGTCACTAATTTGACAAACCTAAAACTGAAAAACTAAAATTCTTTTAGGATCCATTCCTAGAATAAACTCAGACATCAGGACCTATGATATAACTTGTATTCTTACTCATTTGAAAAACCAAAAATAGTAACAAGGAACACAAAGAACAATAAACATTACATATATATATATTTGTATATTTATATATTTGTGTATATATATATTTACTCAGTAAGAAGTTACTTCTTTCTTCAAAGAAAAAATAATTGAAAACATTTTATTCATCCATTAATTTATTCATTCATTCATTTATCCTCCTAATGAGAATTTGTCACTCACTAAGAAGGGTCAGGAATCTATTGAACCACTCTAATATCATGATATTTCCAAATTAATACAATAAAAAATCAAAACTACATTGATATTAGAACAGGATGACCCAATATCAAGAAGTCTCATATTCATAATGAGTGGCATCTTCCAGGAAATTGATTGTGTTCTGTCTTATAATATCTACTGCTGATGAACTATTTAAGTGGGTATTGATCTAGAAAAACCTAATCCATAACTCCTACATTACATACACTGCTGCTGCTACTAAGTCGCTTCAGTCGTGTCCGACTCTGTGCGACCCCATAGACGGCAGCCCACCAGGCTCCCCTGTCCCTGGGATTCTCCAGGCAAGAACACTGGAGTGGGTTGCCATTTCCTTCTCCAGTGCATGAAAGTGAAAAGTGAAAGTGAAGTCGCTCAGTCATGTCCGACTCTTAGCGACCACATGGACTGCAGCCTACTAGGTTCCTCTGCCCATGGGATTTTCCAGGCAAGAGTACTGGAGTGGGGGGCCATTGCCTTCTCCATTACATACACTACCATGTGTAAAATAGCTATTGGGAGGTTTCTGTATAGCACAGGGAGAACAGCTTGGTGCTCTGTGAAGACCTATAAGGGCAGGATGGCGGGGTGGAAGGGAGGCTCAAGAAGGAGGGGATATATGTATACTTATAGCTGATTCATGTGTTTGTACAGCAGAAACGGACACAACATTTTTAAACAATTTTACTCCAATTAAAAAATAAAGATTTGGCAGATTGTACACAGAGTCATATGCTTTTCCTTTGCCAAAATTATCCTTTCGCTTTATTTCAATGTTTATGTAGAAGTAGCCATATAGCTCATAAAGGAATGAACAGAGAAGATTAAAGTATATGAAAAAGAACCTCCTGATAATTTTGGTTCCACAAGAGATGCAGATATTATTGCTAGAATACTAATAAGAATCAATAGAAAAGTAAAATTCTTTTTACAAGACAACATATACTTTCAAATTTTAAGCTGTTTTGTTAGGAATATATTTAGTTAGGAATATGTTTTAAAATCTATCATAAATCTTAATGCATTTAGAAATTAAAATTAGAGTTCTGAGATATGGATTAAGTCGAATACCCTTTCCATAGTTTGTGGGTATAAGGCTGAAGCTCATGTCTTCTCTGACTCTCTTCCATGAGCCCTACCATTCTTCACCAATGTACTCGGCAAATGAAGTTGTTAAAAGTCTGATAAGCATCATTTGATGGATAAGGAGCCCAGAAAGGGAAAAAGGTATATTTGTTTCCTCAATGGTGAATTTATCTTACTAAGAACCAAGAGCTTATCTCCTCTCTCCTTCCCCCTCTTCTGCTCTACCTGACATTATTTCAAAATAGCAACATTATTTTGAAACACATTAATGAGATTTTAAATGAGTGTGTAATTTATTATGTAATTATGTTTACATTCTTTAGAGAAGGGACTGTATATTTCAGGCTGCCAACTTTTCTGTAGCCTGTGCCAGTTTGTGGGGGTAGAGACGCTGTGTGTCAGGTAGGTGAAAGCAAGTCATCCATCTTGGTGTCCCTGCAGCTGTTCAGGGCGTTGGAGAGCACTCTACAGTTAGGGACAGAAAGCTTGGTTTCACTGCAGCGTGGGGGAAAAAAATCACTTAACATCAGTGAAATAGGTTCCTTGCCTTCCTCACAGTGCAATTATGTGGAGCATTTAATTATGACATTAAAATACTGTCTAAATAAATTTTAGACAGATTATTACTTTCACTCCTAAAATTGGGAGAAACCAGGAATGATATTTAAGTAGCACATCCAGAAGTTCTGTTAATAATTGAGGACAAACACAGTAGCCCCTGCCAGAGATGCTATAGATCAAAGATACTATCTTAGCTGACTGAATGAAAGGACACGTTAAAATTAAAGAACTTAATTCATAAGTGGGAAACCACTGGATTCTAAGTTTGAATCCCTGATCTGTGATATTGGCTATGTGACCTGAAACAAGCTAATATTTTATCTGTCATTATCCTTTTATATCCTTTTATCTGTCAATAACCCTCTCAAAAAGACAAAAGGAATGAGCAAAATAGCTTCAAATCAACATTTTTAGCTTTTTGACACAATAACATCCAACTCCCACTCCAAACAATTTATATACCATGACATTATTAATGCAATCAATTTATGATTATATATATCTCTTCTCAAGCCTCCTCTTTTGAATTAAGTGAATGTTGCTGCTGCTGCTAAGTTGCTTCAGTTGTGTCCGACTCTGTGCGACCCCATAGACAGCAGCCCACCAGGCTCCCCTGTCCCTGGGATTCTCCAGGCAAGAACACCAGAGTGGGTTGCCATTTCCTTCTCCAATGCATGAAAGTGAAAAGTGAAAGTGAAGTCGCTCAGTCGTGTCCAACTCTTAGCGACCCCATGGGCTGCAGCCTACCAGGCTCCTCCGTCCATGGGATTTTCCAGGCAGGAGTACTGGAGTGGGTTGCCATTGCCTTCTCCAGAATTAAGTGAATAGTAATATCTAAATCCAAATCTGACATATAAATACAGAAGGAAGTTAGTTTGGAACTATTGCATTAAAATTTCAGCCACATAAATTGTCTTCATTTTAAAGATAATTCAATTAAAGCCCTGAGAGGTTAAATCACTTGCTAACAAGATACAGCTACTAAATTAAAGATTACTGTTATCTGCATTCTACAGTTATTTCTCAGCCATTGATAAAAATTTGTCATGATTAAGCAATTATTGTTCAGATACTCATATAAATGCATGGCCCAAAGTCTCCAAATTATTAGCCTGAATATGTTGTACCCTCATGATATTTTTATTTCAAAGAACTCTGGCTTACCATTTAAAATCAAGTTAGCTATGATGTTTGAGGCCCAGATGTTTTTAAACAAATAGATTATGCAGATTTTCTGTGGAAATGAGCTGCTTTTTTCACTGGAAAAAAGGTTCAGAAGAAAGAGCTTGGGTTAGCTGAGATCATGTCTCCTAAAGTGCATACTGAAGAACAATTATGGGTTTCTTTGGTCAGGTTTGTTTTGTTTAGTGATAATTCTCAATAGTCAATGGAAAAGCCAGAATACTTTCTCATCTCTGGTCTTTCTTTTTGTGAAAAGGCCCTGATGTCCAAGTGGACAAGCAGGTGAAATTTCAGGAAATCTGTAATGGAAAACTCACATTAAGAGTTTCACAGATTTTAGTTGTCTTTTATTTTCTCCTCACCCAAGTTTGCTCTTAAAGGGAGAGGGAATGAAGTTTACAGATAGATGTATTAAATGTGTAATTCCAGGCCTTCCTAGAGAATTATATAAAATAGCTCTTGTCATCCTATTCTTGCTGCCACTCCAACATGTTTCTCCTTCTCACTTTCTTTCTCTTTTCCAGCTCATTATATTGATGTTAATTTTATTTAATGAATTGTATTTCTGTTGTTCAAGCCCCTTAAAAGTTATTTTATTTCCATTCCTTCAAGAGGAGAACGTCCAGAAAAGCTTTCTTGATTATTAGCACTAAAACTGGCTTTTCCATTGATTATTGAAAACTATCACTTTGCTTAGTTTCTGAAGAAAAAGACCAGTTGCCTAAGTTTAACTTCACTTACCTTTCCTCACGTTGACTTCCCTGTTACAACTTCATCACTTCTATCGTTGGCGTAGTATCTACAGCCGGTTGGAAGGCTGTACCTACTCTGGTTTGGACACTAAGCTACTTACACTTGTGCCAATGTATATATAAAGTCTCACTTATTCCTTAAATAAACTTAAGTCACTATTAGCCCCAGTTTATAGATGAAGTAAATGAACCTCACAGATTTTAAGTAGTTTTGTTAAAGGCATATACCAGATGAGAGACAGAAATAGATATAATATTTAGTGTTGTTTTTGTCATTATTGGAAGAAATAAAACTATCTTCTCCTGTGTCTGCATCCAAATCTGGATAGGTAATATTCCAGGATTTTTATGTATTCCTTCAAAATTCATTTTCAGACTTGGAAAAAATCTGACTGAAAAATAACCCCAAGAAATAAAACAGCAAGAAAACATGAACTGCATTGTCTTCTCTTTCCCATGATTTAGTATAGATAAAAGTATAAAATGTCATCAATATTTATTTTTTAAAATCAAAGGTTGTTTAGCACAATAATACTTGATGAATAAGGAAACTATTCTTTCTTAAATTTAGGTACAAGCTATGATTTTTGTTGCCATTGTGATTACATCAAAATCTTAGTGTCATTTCAACTTTTTTCTTTGTTGTATATGGTTAATTACCAAGTCCAATTTTTATTTCATATTCCAACAAGCACCACCTCTATTTCCTTTCCAGGGAGTATATGGTTTTTCTATATTGGGGATTATGTGTGTTTGTGTTCAGTCATGTCCAACTTTTTCTGACCCTGTGGACTATATCCCTGTCCATAGAATTTTCCAGGCAAGAATACTGCAGTGGGTTGCCATTTCCAACTTCAGGGGATCTTCCTGACCCAGGGATCAAACCTGCATCTCTTGCATCTCCTGCATTGATAGGCAGATTCTTTACCAATAGGCCACCTGGGAAGCCCCATTCGGGATTATACCAGTCTTTCCAATATGGCCAAGCCATGTTTTTCTTAACTAGTACTTCCTTCTTCCTTATATGAACCCAGTGTGCAAGTAAAACTATTCTTCCAAGAAGATGTGAATAATCTACTCACCTAGTTTTTTTGGGTTTTTTTTTTTTAAGGATATTTCTTCTTACTGGAAAGCTTTATTCTATTTTAAACTATTGTCTATCAAGCACACAGTTGTCCACATTTCATATATCCCTTTACATTCTAGGATGACTGCACTAAATACAATACTTAAATTTTATCAATTTTCTATTCTGGTGGCCCGATACTTATCATTTATCTCTTCTACTCATTATTTGAACTCCAAAATGAGGTTAAGACAATATAATTTTAAGATCCTCAGCTACAAATGACCAGGGGTGCAGACCTGAGCTTTATTTTCTGCACAATTGTTTACCAAATTCTCTGAACAATATTACCCATTTGTTTGTGAAACCTTCAAGAATCCTCTTAGGATACTGGAATTAAATAATTATAGAACATAAGAAATAGGGAATTTAGAGATCTGATATTTCCTAAAGTTGGAGAGATACTCTGAAAAAGAAAGAAATTTAAGGTAGGAAGCACTCTTCATTTTATTTACTCCATTTCTTTCACACTAATTATTTATTTCAGTTAATATTTGAATGCCATTTTATTAACACTTAAATACTTGAATGTCATTTTATTATCATATATTATCAAACTATAGTATTATACAATAGTAATAGTAGCAGTGTTAGTCACTCAGTCATATCCAACTCTTTGCAATCCCATGGACTGTAGCCTGCCAGGCTCCTCTGTCTATGAGATTCTCCAGGCAAGAATTCTGGAGTAGAGTGCCAATCCCTTCTCTAGAGGGTCTTCCTGACCCAGGGATCGAACCCGGGTCTCCTGTGTTGCAGGCGGATTCTTTACCATTTGAGCTACCGGGAAGACCCTATTATACAATAGAGACATCATTTATTACATGCTTCCAGTACTTGTCAAATATTATTTATTTAAAAAAATGTATGAAATGATCAGATTATTATTTTTCTCTCCAAAGTTTAAATTTTCCCAACTAAGATAGGAAATCCCATCTCAGAAATTATATACCAGATTTTCTAAAGGTAAGAAAGGGTTAAAATGGACACAATTTTAAAATTATACTTTCCCTTCATATGGGGGTAAAAGAAGTGGATTCTAGTTCATCAACTGTGAATCCTGGATTAAATATCCTTCTATACTAATCTTTGTGAAAGAAACATTAAAAGCCCATTTGATATTTTATACTGTAACACGTGATTCTTTAAGGATTTATTACTTTGTTTCATCTATACTATCTTTTTTCTTTCTGTCTTAATTATTTTAAAGCA
The DNA here is from genome assembly GCF_000754665.1 of Bison bison bison. Taxonomy (NCBI): domain Eukaryota; kingdom Metazoa; phylum Chordata; class Mammalia; order Artiodactyla; family Bovidae; genus Bison; species Bison bison. The sequence goes on along the minus strand of NW_011494866.1, from coordinate 786,398 downwards.
AAACTCAGTCTTTATGATATTTTACCTCTTTATCAGTCAGAATATATATCCTTAAAAATTTATCTGGATATTTTCCTATATAACCAAATTTCTCCAACTGCCTCAAAATATGTTTTTACAGTTGATTTTTTCAAACAGAAAACAAGTAAGGTCCACACTTGCCAGTTGGTTATGTTGCATACATCTATCTGTATCTAAAACAGTCATATATCCCTTTGCTTATTCATTACATACTACTGATCTGCTGAAGACAACAGATCACTTGCCCTTTAGAATTTCCAGTCTTCTAAATTTTCTTTGCTGTTTGCTTTGTGATGTTTGTTGATTTGTTTGTCTCTCCTTAGTATTCTTAATATACTAATTATTGGCCCTGCAGATATGGTAAAATTTAGGATTAGATGTTCTATGTATTTTTGAAAAAATACTTAAGTGGTGCTATTTATCCTGTAACATATTTGGAGACTCGCAGTGTTTTACTGCTCTCCACCCGGGTGCCCTTTCCCAATAAAGTCTCTTGCTTTGTCAGCACATGTGTCTCCTTGGACAATTCACATCCAAGTGTTAGACAAGAGCCCAGTTTCGGGCCCTGGAAGGGGTCCACCTTCCTGCAACAAATGGCAACTCTGGCGGGGACTCTTCTTCGCTGAGACTGACATCCTGACCACTCGGGGTACTCAGGGGTCAGCTTGCCTGCCAATGGACCGGACCCAGTGGCTGCAACTGGGACCCTTTTGTCCCTGGTCTCCCCCTGATGGGGACAACTGGCCAGAGTGCCCCGATTGGTAAGGAACAAGAGACTTTATTGACCTCTCTCCCCTTCCCTCTCTCTTTCCTCTCCTTAACCCTTCCTATCCTTCCCCATTTTTCTAGTCCCCAGGTCCTGGACGCAGAAATCTGGTCAAAGGGCCCTCAGCCTGAGCTGAGGATTGGAGACTGATCACCTCCTCTTGGCAGAGAACTCGAATTCTGGTTCTGGTCTGGTCTGATTTCTGGTAGGGCCGAGTTCCAGTCCTCCCTTCTCTGGAGGCCCAGGGAGAAGTCCCATAACATCTGGGTATCTGTAGGTGGCAGGAGATGTCTCTAAGGCCACCCCTTTCGCCCCCCTCTCCTGCCTCCTCCCCCTTCTTCTTTCAACCTGGCTTCCTTTCCTCCCTTTGAAATCTTTGATGTTAGTACTTGGATCTGAAGTTCTGTGTCTCTATAGAAGGTTTTCTGAGAGACTGTATTCTTGTATTTAAGGGCTTCCCTGGTGGCACAGAGGTTAAAGTGTCTGCCTGCAATGTGGGAGACCTGGGTTCGATCCCTGGGTCGGGAAGATCCCCTGGAGAATGAAGTGGTAACCCACTCCAGTATTCTTGCCTGGAGAATCCCATGGATGGAGGAGCTTGGTGGGCTAAAGTCCACGGGTCGCAAAGAGTCAGACACAACTAAGCGAAAAGACCTCAACGTTAACACAGCTCTCTGATTTCTGGCCACAAATAGTCTAAATCCTTCCAGCTAGTGACATCAAGGTGTGGATTAAATGACTGTGCATAATCCCTTTCTTGGGTTCTTAGCCTGGAGGCTAAGGATCTGGGAAACTAATTTAGAAGTTCATGTGTATTCTAACAGAGGCATACTGACTAAATTTTAAAAGTAAAAACTGACTCATAAGGTTTATGAAGAGTACCAGAATCTGAGAACCACCCCCACCCAGTAACTCTCCATGAACAATACCTTTGAAAGGATACAGATAAGAAGGAAAAAGCAATGATGATTCCAGAAGCTAAGGATGAAAAGAGTGGAAACAGGAAAATTCTGGAAGAATATCTTTAAAATTGGGTGACATCACACGAAAGTCATTGAGAGCTGATATACCCTTTAACTCCTAAACTAAAAGAGCACTGATAGAATTTTAGGCAAATTCCATTCATATATCCTAAATAATGAATGTTAAATTTAATTTTATATAGGTCTGACCTTAGATCTTGGATTCTTGCCACTTATCTGCTTTATAATTCTGGGAAAGTTACGTCATCTCTATAAGTTCCTATTTCTTTATCTATGTAATATAGAGAAGATTTTATTACTTTCCTCAGAGTTTGGATGTTAAAATTAAGCCAGAGAATAGACATGTATATAACAGCATCATGTTGCTTTAAAATAGGTTTTATTATTATTTAGAAATGTTAAGGCTAACAGAGACAACTATCATTGAAAATATAGTTTATTATTCTTCCAGATGCCAAAAGAAAGGGCACATCAAACTGTGGCTCAATCAAGAGATACAGAGAGAAGGGGAAATTGTGAAGAAGAACCTTTATTTTGGTTTCCATGAGAAGGAACAGGCAAAGGCAGGTTAAACATTTTTAGGATGCACTAGCTTGAATAATTCCATGGTCTCTGGGATATAGGAACTGTCCCTAGTTTTCTGGTACCTGACCCTGGGGTAATTAAGGCAGGTGAGTGATGCCCCCCTAACATGAGAATCCAATAAACAAGTTAGCTGGGGTGTGGGCTCTGGATTGCATTAAAAGGCATATGGCTAAATTATTTATTGAAATCTTCATCACTTCCCCACTTATCTAAAATAATGCTGTTTTATAAATCAATTTCTTCTTAATTCTTAGATCTATTTTTCATCTGTGCATTCTTTCCCATGCGTCTCCTGCATCCTTTTACACAGTCTGAATTGTAATAGCTCTCAATATATACTAACTGTTTTAAAGTCTTTGTTCTGAAATAATTTAGACTTGCAGAAAAGTTGCAATAATAGTACAGAGTTCATGTGTATGTTTCTACCTGTTTCCTATGATGACTTTAAAAAAAATTTTTTTTAAATGTTATTGGCACATAGTTTATTTACGATGTGTTAATTTCAGGTGCACAGCAAATTGATTCAGTTGTATGTATTCATACATCCATTCTTTTTCAGATTCTCTTCCCCATAGGTTATTACAGAACATTAAATACTATTACAGAATACTATGCTATACAGTATGTCCTTGTTGATTTTCTATTTTATATATGATAGTGTGTATTTGTTAATCCCAAACTCCTAATTTATCCCTCTTTCTTCTACTTATGATAACATCTTCAATGAGTAGAGTATATATAATATGCTGCTGCTAAGTCACTTCAGTCATGTCCGACTCTGTGCGACCCCATAGACGGCAGCCCACCAGGCTCCCCCGTCCCTGGGATTCTCCAGGCAAGAACACTGGAGTGGGTTGCCATTTCCTTCTCCAATGCATGAAAATGAAAAGTGAAAATGAAGTCACTTAGTCGTGTCTGACTCTTAGTGACCCCATGGACCACAGCCTACCAGGCTCCTCCATCCATTGGGTTTTCCA
>NW_011494866.1:782514-782966 GCF_000754665.1 Bison bison bison | reverse complement strand
CTTCTCCAGTATATATAATATGATAACATCTTAAATAAACATAGTATATACAATTGTCAAACAAGAAATTGAAGTTGTTATAATGCTATTAACTAGACACAATCCTTTTTCAAATTTAATCAGTCTTTTGCCCTAATGTTCTTTTTCTTTTCCAGGATCCAGTTTAGGGTCTTATATTGCTTATGTTGTTGTGGTCTCCTTACTCTCCCCCAATTTGTGGCTTTTCCTCCCTTTTCCTAGTCTTCTGTGATATTGACATGTTGAATGAGGGCCCTTCTGTTATTTTCACTCATTTGGAGAAATGCCAGTTTGTTATTTTGAGGGGCTTCCCTGGTGGCAATGCCAAAGAATGCTCAAACTATTGCACAGTTGCACTCATCTCACATGCTAGTAAAGTAATGCTCAGAATTCTCCAAGCCAGACTTCAACATTATGTGAACCCTGAACTTCCA
>NW_011494866.1:781374-782414 GCF_000754665.1 Bison bison bison | reverse complement strand
GCCTCTTGAGAAATCTGTATGCAGGTCAGGAAGCAACAGTTAGAACTGGACATGGAACCACAGACTGGTTCCAAATCTGGGAAGGAGTATGTCAAGGCTGTATATCGTCACCCTGCTTATTTAACTTATATGCAGAGTACATCATGAGACATGCTGGGCTGGATGAAGCACAAGCTGGAATCAAGATTGCTGGGAGAAACATCAATAGGCAGATGACACCACCCTTATGTCAGAAAGCAAAGAAGAGCTAAAGAGCCTCTTGATGAAAGTGAAAGAGGATAGGGGAAAAGTTGGCCTAAAGCTCAACATTCAGAAAACTAAGATCATGTCATTCGGTCCCATCACTTCATGACAAATAGATGGGGAAACAGTGCAAACAGTGACAGACTTTCTTTTCTTGGGCTCCAAAATCACTACAGATGGTGACTGCAGCCATGAAATTAAAAGACACTCCTTGGAAGAAAAGTTATGACCAACCTAGACAGCATACTAAAAAGCAGAGACATTATTTTGCCAACAAAGATCTGTCTAGTCAAGGCTATGGTTTTTCCAATTGTCATGTATGGATGTGAGGGTTGGACTATAAAGAAGGCTGAACACTGAAGAATTGATGCTTTTGAACTGTGGTGTTGGAGAAGACTCTTAAGAGTCCCTTGGACTGCAAGGAGATCCAACCAGTCCATCCTCAAGGAAATCAATCCTAAATATCCATTGGAAGGACTGATGTTGAAGCTGAAACTCCAATACTTTGGCCACCTGATGTGAAGAGCTGGCTCATTTGTAAAGACCCTGATGCTGGCAAAGATTGAAGGCAGGAGAAGGGGATGACAGAGGATGAGGTGGTTGGATGGCCTCATTGACTTAATGGACTTGAGTTTGATTAAACTCTGGGAGTTGGTGATGATCAGGGAGGCCGGATGTGCTGCAGTCCATCTGATCACAGAGTTGAACATGACTGAGTGACTGAACTGAACTCCCTGGGGCTCAGTGGTAAAGAATACACCTGCCAATGCAGGAAATGCAAAAGATGTGGGTTTGAT
>NW_011494866.1:779396-781274 GCF_000754665.1 Bison bison bison | reverse complement strand
GCCTTGGAAATCCCATGAATAAATGAGGCTGGTTGGATACAGTTCATGGAGTAGCAAAAGAGTCAGACATGACTTAGCAACTAAGCAATGAAAACAACAGTCTGTTATTTTACAAATATTTCTCAGTTTAGGTTTGTCTGGTGTTTACCCATCATTATACACTTAAAAAAATAATATACAGGAGTAGCATTAATTTCTTCTCACAGTATTGTACCAATATGTCTTCTTACCTGTGATGACATTGGTAATTTGGCTAAGGAGGTGTTTGCCAGACTTTTCCATTGTAAAATTACTATTATATTTTTTCCTTTATAATAAATACAATGATCATAAGTATGGAGTTCAATGAGTTGTGACAAAAGTATACACCTAGATAACCCACTCAGCTAAGATATGGAATATTTCCATCCCTTCAAAACATTTGCTTATATGGCTTCCTAGCAACCACTTCATGGTAACACCCAAAAAGCAACTCTTCTGATTTCTTTGGATGTACTTCTGGATTCTCTCTGCTAAAATTTGTTACAGATATTTGTATATATGCCCATGAATTATATCAGTTTATAATTATACTCTTTTAATGTTCTTGTCTTATTTTGGTATCAGGATTATTCTGGCTTCAAAAGTAAGTTGAAAAATCCTACCTTTCTGTTTTCTGAAAGAGTTTATGTAACAGTGTCATTACTATTTTCCCAAGTATTTAATAGAATTCATTACTGAAGCTATTTGCGCCTAGTTTTGATGGTGGGTAGGTTTGTAGCAATGAATTCACATTGTTTAATAGATATATGGTTATCTTTTGAAAGTTTGTGTCTTTAATCTAAATTGTCAAATTTATTGGCACAAAGTTGTCTACGAAATTGCCTTACTGTGTTTTAATGTTTGTAAGATCAGTAGGGATGTTCTCTCTTTGAACCCTAATATCAATAGCTTGTACTTTTTCTCTTTTGTCTTGATCTGTAGAGCTATGGTGTTTTCCAAACTGGTGATCTTTTAAAATTATTAACATGTGATTATGTTTTTCCTTTTTGGTATTAGATTTTCTATTTTGCTGGCTTTCTTGGTAGTATTTTCTTCCTCTTACTTATATTTGGATTTCTAGCTTATGAAGGTAAAAGCATAGATTGTTAATTTTAAAATTGCACTCATTGTTAATGTATTTGAAGATTATAAATTTCTCTTTAAGTGCTCTGTTAGTTGCATTCCTCAAATTTTGCTATATTTCACCTATAAATTGCTTCCAGTTGCTTCACAATATCCCACATGTTTTTCCATTTACATTACTGTCTACAACTCTTAAAGATAAATAGCTTTTGTTGTCTCCAATACTCCATTGACCAACATGAATACTGCTTCAGTCATTTCTAATATCATACTCTTGTATTCTGAGAATTTCTTCAGGGTACATATACAGGAACAACATTTTTTATTGTATATCCAACTACCTTAATCATCTGAACAATTTACAAAATATATTTTCCTTGATTTCTATGTAAATATGTTTCACTTGTGCTTAAAGTGGTGTTTTCTTCTTTTTCAGTCCACATGTCTTTATTGAATAGAAGTGTTGCAGCATGTATCTGTCTTAACTAGTTTTGAAAAGACTGTATCTTAGACATTTACTCTGTTTTCAGACTAAACTCCCTCCTAATATACCATGGTTGTCATCATTAATGAATATTAAATTTTAACAAAACATTTGTAAATATGCTGAGTTTATTATATGTTTTTTCTTTAATATATTTTTATAATGATTTTTTTCCAAGTTGAACCCAATGTACATTGCTGGATAAACAGTCTTGTTATAATGTATTTTTAAATATATTGCTTTATATGTTTTACTATTTTTTGGAATATATGTTCATAAATGAGATTAGT
>NW_011494866.1:778688-779296 GCF_000754665.1 Bison bison bison | reverse complement strand
TCCTTTCTCATTCTATCCAAATCTTGTTTGGGCATTAAAACTGTACTGGTCTCATAAAGTTGTGGAACAGTCTTTCATATTTTATTCTCTAGAAAAGCCTTTAGTTCTATCCATTGAATCTTTGGCATATTTCAACTCTAAAAATAGCTGGGTTAAGCAACTATACTCTAATAAAAATTAATTAAAAAATAACTGGGGTGTATTAGAGAGTATGCATGCATGTGTTTATTTAATGGTAACAAACCAATTTTATTCTTTTTCTCTGATACAGTTTTTATAAATTTTATTTCTTTAGAAGTTGTTCATTTGTTTAAAATTTCAAAATTAGCACATACAATGTTCATTTTGTTTTAGTAGTTAATCTCTTTTAATCTGGAATTATATTCCTTTTATTTCTGTTATTATTTTTAGTGGGCTTCTCTTCTTGTCATAAACATTTCACTTTACTTTTTGTTATCTCAAAGAAACATCTTACAATTTCTGTGATTATTTGGTTTCTACTTTTTTATTTTCTTCTAACCAGTTATTTTATTTTATGTAACATTAAATTGAAGGCTTTTCTCTTTCTGCTAATTAGATAAGGCTGGCTACCACCAGCCTTATCTAAT
>NW_011494866.1:777561-778588 GCF_000754665.1 Bison bison bison | reverse complement strand
AAAAGAATCCCAGTCATTTCATGTTCAGTCCCCAGGTTGTGTCCAACTCTTTGCAACCCCATGGACTGCAGCACACCAGGCTCCCGTGTCCTTCCTTGTTCTGGAGTTTGCTGAAATTCATGTCCATTGAGTTGGTGATGCTATCTAACCATCTCATCTTCTGCCATCCCCTTCTCCTTTTGCCTTCAGTCTTTCCCAGCATCAGGGTCTTTTCTAATGAGTTGAGTGTTGGCATAAGACAGCATCAGTCCTTCCAATGAATATTCAGGACTGATTTCCTTTAGGATTGACTGGTTGGATCTCCTTTCAGTTCAAAGGACTCTCAAGAGTCCTCCCCAGCACCTCAATTTGAAAGCATCAATTCCTCAGTGATCAACCAGTCAGTAGATTCCCAAAATAGAAGTCTCCTTCTTTCTCACGTTATATCCAATGAGCTTACATTCCTCAAATTGATTTTCAACCTCAAACCCCTCTGCTTATGTAGAAGGTAGGTCTTCAAAGTCCTCCACAGGATTTTTGTAACCAGGCTTCAAGGGAAAAAAAGAGAGCATGTGTGGAAAAAGCTCTTCATTCCTCAAGGATGGCAATCATCACAACCATTCACATTTACTCATGAGCCCTATTGTTTGGCCACAAGTCTGTGTAGTAAAGTTGGGAAACACAGTCCAGCTGTGCACCACGCAAAAAGAAAATATAGACAATGGTCAGCACTGGGCCAGTCGTGCCAGAGTCCTTACTTGTAGTCACAAAATATCCACTTTCTCCTTCTCTCTACACTCATATCCTCCTGAGAAACATCCCAAGGACACACCCTATCACTGTATACTGCTCAAAATCCAGGATTTTAGGTGATTTTCTGTCCTCTCCTTCAAATTCAGACATGATACCTGTTCCAGCAGGTTTTAAGTAATAAAACTAGTTATCTTCTCCTTTCCACAAACCTTACACAATGTTAAACCAGGGACAGAAAAACCACTCCACAAGCTCTGATTCAGAAAGAATAGGAGATATAAAACAACCATTATTC
>NW_011494866.1:777161-777461 GCF_000754665.1 Bison bison bison | reverse complement strand
GAAATGCAAAAAAGCAAAACGGCTGTCTGAGGAGGGCTTACAAATAGCTGTGAAAAGAAAGGAAGCAAAATGCAAAGGAGAAAAGAAAAGATATAAGCATCTGAATGCAGAGTTTCAAGGAATAGCAAGGAGAGATAGAAAGCCTTCCTTCAGTGATCAATGCAAAGAAATAGAGGGAAACAACAAAATGAGAAAGATTAGAGATCTCTTCAAGAAAATTAGAGATACCAAGTGAACATTTCATGCAAAGATGGGCTTGATAAAGGACAGAAATGGTATGGACCTAACAGAAGCAGAAGA
>NW_011494866.1:776500-777061 GCF_000754665.1 Bison bison bison | reverse complement strand
GTTTCAGAATCACTATGTCAGCTCCCACAGCATTCCATATTGAGACATAAAAGAACCCTTAGGGCAAAAAGCAAGATGTGAGGAAGAGGTGAGATATCTGAAGACCACTGGTTGTCACAGCAATAACCAGAACCAAAAGGTGGTGGGAATTTATAAACTGGCATAAAGTAGTCCAACCTAATCCCACCTGCAAATTTCATAATTTCCACACAGCAGGGTCAATTTGCAAATGTTTGTTCAATGAGAACATGCAAACTGTTAATTCATAGTTGCTTTAGATTCCTTCCTCTAGATATATACAGAATTGTCAAACTTCTATTCAAGTGAGAATCCTGACTTTTGAGCTAAGAATCTTGATGCTGGGGGAAACTACAAGGATTGTTCTCTGGATGCCAAGACATATACTGTTCAAATAAACTGTGACAGCCATAAATCCTGCCTCTGAAACTTTGTGATTTATATTAGTTCTGTGTACTGATTCAGACTTGGATTTTCCATTTGCTAGATGATTATAATATTTGCTGCTGTGGTTATAAAATGCCTGTAACACAGCTTTGCAGA
>NW_011494866.1:775511-776400 GCF_000754665.1 Bison bison bison | reverse complement strand
CAACCATTATTCATCTGTCCTTGATTGCCTCATCTGAGCACACATTACAGGCAACACTAGAGGTTAAGAACCCACCTGCCAATTCGAGGAGATACCAGAGTAGAGTCAATCCCGGTTGGGAAAATCCCCTGGAGAAGGAAATGGCAACCCACTCCAGTGTTCTTGCCTGGAAAATTCCATGGACAGAGGAGCCTGGTGGGCTATAGTCCATGGAGTCACAAACTGTCAGACGTGACTGAGCATGCACACACCACCACTCTTACTCTTATTGAGACATAAATAATGATGTAAGCAAACCTGACTTTGAATTCCAACTCTGCCATTTGCTTTAAGGTCAGATTTTGTGACATAACTAGTGATTATCTTGCACTAAATTGTTTTGCATGATGTAAATCTAACAGCATTTCTTGTCCTTGAGCTAAACTAAAAATAAATATAGCACACTGTTTCTCAAGGTAGGAGGGGAAATTTCCGTATCTTTAAATAATGTTTAGCTTTGGTTCTCCCCAAAAGCAGAGCTTGAGATAAAGTCTAACATGTGTGAAGTGATCCCAGGTCATTGGAAACATGGAATTGTAAGAGTGAAATAGGAAAGAAAGGAAGACTAACCTTGATTCTACTATGGACTAAATTCCCCTGCAGAATTTCTGAAGACTGAGAATATGTCTCAGAAATATCAGCCTGAGACTTCCTTGGTGGTCTAGCAGTTAAGATGTTGCCTTCCGGTACAAGGGGTTCAGGTTCTATCCCTGGTAGGGGAGCTAAGATATCACAGGCCTTGAAGCAAAAAACCTAAAACCTAAAACAGAAACAATTTGTAACAAATTCAATAAATACTTTTTAAAAATGGCTAACACCAAAAAAAAAAAAAAAAAAAAAAACTGTCAGC
>NW_011494866.1:774618-775411 GCF_000754665.1 Bison bison bison | reverse complement strand
CTTGGGTGGCCCCACATGGTATGGCTTAGTTTCATTGAGTTAGACAATGCTGTGGTCCGTGTGATCAGATTGGCTAGTTTTCTATGATTATGGTTTCAGTGTGTTTGCCCTCTGATGCCTTCTCGCAACACCTACCATCTCACTTGGGTTTCTCTTACCTTGGACATGGGGTATCTCTTCACAGCTGCTCTAGCAAAGCGCAGCCTCTGCTCCTTACCTTGGATGAGGTCTCCCCTCCTGACCTTGAACGTGGAGTAGCTCCTCTCGGCCCTCCTGTGCCCACACCTCTGCAGCTCCTTGGACATGGGGTTGCTCCTCTCGGTGACTGCCCCTGACCCCGGGTGTAGGGTAGCTCGTCTCGGCCGCCGCCCCTGACCTCGGACATGGGATAACTCCTCTCAGCTGCTCCTGCATCATTGCAGCCTGGCATTCAAAGTCGCCACTCATGGGGTAGCTACTCTCGGCTGCGCTTCTGCACGGTCCCTGGCAGCCTAGCAAACACCCTCTTACAACAACACAAGAGAAGACTCTACACATTGACATCACCAGATGTCCAACACCGAAATCAGATTGATTATATTCTTTGCAGCCAAAGATGGAGAACCTCTAAATCGTCAGCAAAAACAAGACCGGGAGCTGACTGTGGCTCAGATCATGAACACTTAATTGCCAAAGTCAGACTTAAATTGAAGAAAGTAGGGAAAACCACTGGACCATTCAGGTATGACCTAAATACAATCCCTTATGATTATACAGTGGAAGTGAGAAATAGATTTAAGGGACTAGATCTCAT
>NW_011494866.1:773985-774518 GCF_000754665.1 Bison bison bison | reverse complement strand
TTCTCAAAGGTCTTGTAGGTCTTCATAGAACCGTTCAACTTCAGCTTCTTCAGCATTACTGTTTGGGGCATAGGCTTGGATCACTGTGATATTGAATGGTTTGGCTTGGAAATGAACAGAGAGCATTCTGCCATTTTTGAGATTGCATACAAGTACTGCATTTTGGACTCTTTTGTTGACCACGATGGCTACTCCATTTCTTCTAAGGGATTCCTGCCCACAGTAGTAGATATAGTAGTCATCTGAGTTAAATTCACCCATTCCAGTCCATTTTAGTTTGCTGATTCCTAGAATGTTGACATTCACTCTTGCCATCTCCTGTTTGACCACTTCCAATTTGCCTTGATTCATGGACCTAACATTCCAGGTTCCTATGCAATATTGCTCTTTATAGCATCGGACCTTGCTTCTATCACTAGTCACATCCACAACTGGGTATTGTTTTTTCTTTGGGTCCATCCCTTCATTCTTTCTGGAGTTATTTCTCCACTGATCTCCAGTAGCATATTGGGTACCTACCAACCTGGGGAGTT
>NW_011494866.1:734170-773885 GCF_000754665.1 Bison bison bison | reverse complement strand
AAAAATTGATGCTTTTGAACTGTGGTGTTGGAGAAGACTCTTGAGAGTCCCTTGGACTACAAGGAGATCTGACCAGTCCATCCTAAAGGAGATCAGTTCATTGGAAGGACTGATGCTAACGCTGAAACTCCAATACCTTGGCCAGCTCATGCGAACAGTTGACTCATTGGAAAAGACCCTGATGCTGGGAGGGATTGGGGGCAGGAGGAGAAGGGGACGACAGAGGATGAGATGGCTGGATGGCATCACCAACTCCATGCACATGAGTTTGGGTGAACTCCGAGAGTTTGTGATGGACAGGGAGGCCTGGCTTGCTGCGATTCATGAGGTCACAAAGAGTCAGACACGACTGAGCAACTGTACTGAACTGAAGTTTATTTGTAAATTTCAGAACTAACATATAATCTAAGATCTTCTATTTGACCTCATCATTCAAATGTCTAAATTGCCACTCCTCCCCACCCCACTTCTGCCATAATCTTTAATAGGATTCATCTAATATATGAGAAAGTCATCTAAAAATAGATATACTTGTTTTGGTTTAGGGTTTTTTGGTCAGTATTTAAAAGCATAAATTCACATTTATGAAGGACATATAAAATGTTATAAAACAATTTAGTGAAAGTGGACACGACAAATTACCTTTCTTGATAGTTTTACAGAAATAGATGGCTTATAGAGTCATTATGCTTTGTTGCCGGTAATCCAAATCTTCTGTTTGTAGATTAAATTCCATTTTTTAAGACCTGGAATTGTTTAATTAAATCTAGAACATCAGAGATGCTAAGTTAGTAAACTCTAATGTCATTGGAAGTGTTTTAATTCGTTTCAGATTAGGCATTTTTCATGTCTCTCCTCAGTACACAAGTAATGCATGCCACCTGCAGATGACAGATCTCTCAGGTCTTTGGTCTAGAGTCACACACATCTTTAATTAAAACAGGTGTATTTTACATATTGTTTTATAATAACTTTATTAAGTTTATGTCATGAATGCTTTTTCATGTCATTAAATATCCATCTATAATTTTTTAGCTCTTCTCAAGGTAATGTTTCTGTTTAAGCAGTCTTCATCGGCTTTATAGAAGTACTACTTCTGAGTATTTTACACATTGTTTTGTGTAGTAATATACACGCACAATATGAAAAATTCCCTTTAGTGTTGAACATAATATGTTTTCTTTTAAAAATCATTTTGTTATATTTGATCTAAGTTAATCTCTATTCTTTTTAAAAGTGTTAGGTTTAAAAGAGTTTTACATGAGGATTTTGAAAAAAAGTATGACATAAATTTTTCAGGATAATAATAAACAGGCCAAAACTGCTGGAAAGATGAAAATAAGCGAAAGACCTCATTATGTTATAAATGTTATAAAAAGCATAACTATTTGAAAATTACCAGATGATGGTCTAGGGCTATACAAATTTTATGTACACAGTATAAATTTTGGGGAAACCAAGCCCAAACTCTCTGTGCTGCTCTCTCACTCTGTCTCTTTCTAAGAAGAAATTTGTGTGATTTTATAACTCATTTAAAGTTGTACTACATCTCTCAATAATGTCTGACTCTTTGCAGCCCCATGGACTGTAGCTTGCCAGACTTCTCTGTCCATGGAATTCTGCAGGCAAGAATACTGGGGTTGGTAGCCATTGCCTTCTCCAGGAGATCTTCCCAACTCAGGTATGAAACCTGGATCTCCTGCATTGCAGGCAGATTCTTTACTGTCTGAGCTACCAGGAAAGTCAAACTTTTAACCAAGACTCTTAACCAAACTTTTAAGTGAAATTTTAACAGTTTGTTGACAACTCTGTACAGAACTTCCAGCTAGTTAATGAGCATATATTACCTGTGTAGAAATAAGAGAACATATTATAAAGATATGATGCCTTTTCAAATGTATTTATATTTCTTCCATAACCCAGGAATATTATGAAATAGCTACCTTAATATATTTCATGAAATAAATATTTTTTCATATCAAATGGAACCATGTATTAGAAAAAATTCCCAACTAGATTCATTCATTGAAGACTCCTGATATCCTTTTAATCTTAATAGTGGTTTAAATGCTAATCAGGAAAATTGACAGTCTTGCCTAATTTGAGTTCAGATTTTGCTCATGAATTCCATAGAGCATTTTCCCTTTAATGCTGACCATACATAAATATCATATATTCATAAAGTTTAATGAAACTTAATTTTAAAAATGTACCACAAAAAAGAAACAGCTATAAATGCCAAGGTTTTCACTGACTAATGTAACAGGAGTCTATAATCACAGACTCCAATATGCCCCCAAACAAATTACACTGTGACAAGAACTGTCTGCAAAAGAAAAGTCAAATGAATATAATATGGAATCAGCTTCAGTGGAGTTATCCAACAGAATAATCACTAAAGATTGAAATTGGATCTGACAGCAAGGCGAGATATGACTCCTGGATCCAGAGTGCAGAGGTTTATTGCCAATGCTGAGCTGGAAACCTGGCCTAGAAAGGGGGGATGTCCAGAAGGAAGCCACACTGGGGTTGGAAAGCAGGCTTTTGCCCATAAAGGTTAGTGATGTTGAAACCTCAAAAACCTCAGAGGTTCAAATTGGGTAAGTCAGTATTTCAGAGTGGCAGGGTGAGGTGGCCTGTCTGGTTCTTCTGAGTAGCTGAGAACACAGCATACTGGAGCAAGGCATTTGGAGCTCTGTTCCCAAGCCCTGGCTCTTATTTTCCCAAGAAATCAGTGTCAGCCACTTAGCATTCCCTGTCCCAGTTTTCTTCTAAGTATTATCAGATGAATACATTGACCACATATTGAATTTACTAGGATATTACCAGTTAGTGTTTTAAAATAGAAGAGAATAAAATAGAACAGAACAGAAATTATAGAGCTATAAGAGATTTTACAGATCCACTAATCCAATCCTTTCAACACTATTCCTTTGAGAGAAGAGACATATTCCAAATCCAGTTAGTGCTTTGAAAGCTTCTGTTTTTCAATTTGGAAATAAAGACTAAAATATGTCTTTTGAATATTTTATTGTGTCTGGGTTTGGAAAAATAAGTATTGCTTTGTGGAGAATTAAAAATTATGATGTAGATAGATATGCAGTGACCTGAAAACTATTAATGATATATACCTTAATGAAAATTGAAGCTTCAATTCTTTTGCCACCTGATGTGAAGAGCCAACTCATTGGAAAAGACTGATGCTGGGAAAGATTGAAGGCAGGAGAAGAAGGAGACGACAGAGGATGAGACGGTTGAGTGGCATCACCAACTCAATGATATGAGTTTGAACAAACTCCAGGAGGTGGTGGAGGACACAGAAGCCCGGCGTGCTGCTATACATGCAGTTGCAGAATTGGCTGGACACAACTTAGTGACTGAACAACAACAACCTTAATGAAAAATATTAAACAATAACATACATAGTACAAGTCAGCTTCTATTAAAGTTAAATAGATATGAATATACCTCTAGGAGAAGGACATGTTGTCAAGTAGCAACAATAATTTTATGGTGGGATTATAGGTTATTTTTATCTTCCTTTTTTGGCTTATCGGTGATTTCTAATGTAAGGAATATGCATTTTGTTTGTAGTAGAAAAAATATTACATTCTGTGTCCTAAAATGCAAATTTTTACTAACTCAGATCTTCACTGTTAGCTTAGACTTCTCTTTTAAGCTCCAGACACATTTATCCAAATTTTCTATGTATAATTTAGAGCCCCATTGTTCTCTAGTTAAGTCTCCTTTGGGACCTTAACTCTCAATCAATCATAATACTACCCTACCTTTGGAGTAGTAGTTGACTACTTTATATCAAGGCCTCAGGCCCACTTTTGACAACAAGGGAAATGAACAGCTAGGTCCCAAAGTGCAAACCTTCTTTTGTCAGCACATAAGCTAGTTTACCTTTCAGAACAATAATAATACATCTCAGATTCTGATCACAATCTTCTATAAATTCCAGCTTATTGGATCATTTACCCTCAGTACAGCTAAACTTCAACCTCAGTGGAATCACTGATTTATTAAGTCCTCTGCGATGTGAGTTTGAGTGAACTCTGGGAGATGGTGATGGACAGGGAGGCCTGGCGTGCTGCAATTCATGGGGTCGCGAAGAGTCGGACACCACTGAACGACTGAACTGAACTGCTTTCCCCCATCTGTCAGTTCTTTACTCTCTTCCTATCCAGGTTATAGTCTGTGGTTATTATTGCAACCACTCTCTTCCCTGCCCTCTTTATCTTTCCATTTCACATTTCCAACAAATCACATTCTCCAAATTAATGTGACTTTTTGACTTTTCTGTGCCTATACCCAAGGTATTAAGCATTATTGGGGGGAAAAGAACGTTTCCTTATAGATTCACAATCATTAATCTTAAGTCTGCAAGACAATTACTTGGCCCTCTACAGTCTGACTTTCCCCTTACATTCCACCAAAACTGTTTTCATCGTTATTATCAATGTCATCTATTTCATCAAGTCCAGGAGAAACTGTTTTCTTCCTTAGCTTCTTAGATCACTTAGCTATCTCCAATCAACAGTTAATCACTTTCTCTTTTTTAAAATATTCTGTTCCTTTAGCTTCTAAACCTTAAAGAATTATAATTTTCCTTTTACTGGCTGTTTAATTTCAGTCTTACTTGAAGGCCCATCTTCCCTAATGGAGCTATAAGAATTTTCTCAGTGATCTGTGCAAGGCCTCTTGTCCTCTACTCTGCATTCTCCATCTAAAGCTATATCATCTCGTCCATGCCTTTAATTTCAATGAGCACCTATATTCTTGTTGTTGTTCAGTCACTAAATTGTGTCCAACTTTTTGTGACCCTATGGGCTGCAGCATGCCAAGCCTACCTGTGTCTCATCATCTCTCAGAGTTTGCCCAAGTTCATGTCCATTGAATCGGTGATGCCATCCAACCATTTCATCCTCTGTCACCTTCTCCTTCTGCCTTCAATCTTTCCCAGCACCAGGGCCTTTTCCAGTGAGTTGGCTGTCCACATCAGGTAGCCAAAGTATTGGAGCTTCAGCATCAGTTCTACCAATGAGTATAGAGGGTTGATTTCCTTTAGGATAGACTGGTTTGATCTCCTTATAGTCCAAGTCTCAAGAGTCTTGTTCATCACCCCAGTTCAAAAGCATCAGTTCTTTGGTGCTCTTGGATACCAAATATATACCATTAACCCACACCTCTCTGTGAAGTTCCAGGCCATTTATTCAACTATCTACTTCATATCTATTATATTTAGTTGCTTCAGGGACACTCAAGCACAACAGATATTAAAAACATCATCCTCTTCTTGAACCAGTATTCAGTCTTCATTCAGTGCTGCTCAGCACTGCTTAGCCAATGACACCTCCTACCAGATATTCAAGGCAAAACCTGCTTGTCATCTTTGACTTCTCCCATTCCTTTTTCCCCCAACTAGCTTCACCAGCCAATTAATGCTATCTCCAAGACAAGTCTTAATCCACACATCTTTCCCTATTTCTAGCACTCACACCTTAAACTATGTTATTGTTATTTTTCTCTGATGGGGCTTCCTCTTCCTCCTCTTATTTCTTCCAATATATTCTCCACATTGTTGTCAGCATGATCTTTTAAAAGTTAACATCTGACCATTTCTTTTTCCTACTAAAAATCTTCATTTATCTTCCCATTGCCCATGCCCATAGGACAAAGGCCAAATTCCTTAACCCTATCTGCAAGCCCTTGCCTGATCTGCTTCCTACTTACTTTTCTAGTCCCATTCAATGATAGTCACTTCTATAAAACTGTAACAGTGGACAAGAATTATTATCCCTCTTTTATAGCTGAGGAAACAATGATCTGAGAAAGTAAATTATTTAAATTTAAATTATTTTCTCACCATCAATGCTTAGAATTTAATAGAGTCAAGGTTCTAACTTAATCAGATTGATTCCTACCCTCTTTTACAGAATACAACCTTATCTCCATAGCTCTAAATTCATTTAAAATAGTACATAAGTCTCAAAAGAATATCTTAGTGAAATTGAGCAAATACTTCACATTAAGGAATATGTTTCCGGTATAAGACAAAGATTCACTGAAATAAAACATGAATTATGAATTTTTTGTTTTACTAAATACTAGTAGATACAATATTAATAATAGCCAGGATGTATTGAGCACTTATTCAATATGACTAGTTTATACTCATCTATTCAATTATGCCCCATAAAAACTTAAAGAAGGCCATAAAATTATGAGCCCCATTTGACAAATATCTAACCTGAGACATAGAAAGATAAAATTGGTCCAGAATTACATATAAAACACAGGACCCAAGGTTTGGACATAAGTTAAAGAATCCGTCTGCAATATAGGAGACGCAGGAGATGCAGATTCAATCCCTGGATCAGGATGATCCCCTGGAGGAGGAAATGGCAACCCACTCCAATATTCTTGACAGGAAATCCCATGGACAGAGGAGCCTGGTGGACTACAGTCCATGGGGTGGCAAAAGAATCTGATACAACTGAGCAACCAAACAACAACAAAACAACCAATATCTACCTCCAGAGCTTATTTTTCCTAATAGTCTTACCTTTCCTAAAAGTCCTTCCTAATATTACAATCTCAATTTTAAAAAATTATGGAAGATGGGCTGTAGGCTTCCTAGGGCAGGATAAAAATCCAAGCTCTTCACTCACTTCTCTAGATTTTCATCACCATAAGACCTCACACTAACACTCTATAGACTTTCAGTACAATACAGCACTGATAAATCCTTGACATTTCCTGCAATTTTCAGTCTATGTACATGATTACATTGTTCTGTAGATAACATGCTGCTCCTTTTAATTTTCATAATCTTAATTATAAAAATCTAAGCCCCTAAACACAGATAACAGATTTTAAAGTGGCAATAAATCAAGGTGTGGTGAATTGAATTGGTCCTCCAAAGATAAGAAATACCTATCTCTTTAAATGCACATATTGGTGTCTTAAGGTAAGCAATTGAAATTCCCCATCAGTGTTTCAACTTATGCCATAAAAGTGGATCAAAACAATTATCTGTATCTCATTCAGTAGAAAGAAAATTACAAAAATAGTATTAAATAAAGATTTGAATACTAAAAGCAACTTTTGTAGCATATTCAGAAAAATGAAACTAGTAATTATATTTAATATCAAAACTGATTTATTAAATCTTCACATAGAAATGAACAATATTTCTTATATTCACAGTTGGCATACTACCCTTTTCATAGTATTCATGGGGTTCTCAAGGCAAGAATACTGAAGTGGTTTTCCATTCCCTTCTCCAGTGGACCACGTTTTGTCAGAAGTCTCCACCATGACCCGTCCATCTTGGGTGGCCCTAAATGGCATGGCTCATAGTTTCATTGAGTTAGACAAGGCTGTGATTCATGTGATCAGTTTTATTAGTTTTTTAAAAAGTGATTCTGGTTTTTATTGTCTGCTCTCTGATGGTTGAGGATAAGAGGCTTGTGTAGATTTCAACAGTACGTGAACCAAGAACTTCCAGAAGTTCAAGCTGGATATAGAAAAGGTAGAGGAACTAGAGATCAAATTGCCAACATCCATTGGATCCTAGAAAAAGCAAGAGAATTCCAAAAAACATCTACTGCTGCTTCATTGACTACACTAAAGCCTTCAACTGTGTGGATCACAATAAGCTGTGGAAAATTCTTCAAGAGATGGAAATACAAGACCACTATACCTGCCTCCTGAGAAACCTGTATGCAGACGAAGAAGCAACAGTTAGAACTGGACATGGAACAATGAACTGGTTCAAAATTGGGAAAGGAGTATGTCAAGGCTGTATATTGTCACCCTTCTCATTTAGCTTATATGCAGAGTACATCACATGAAAAGCCAGGCTGGATGAAGCATAAGCTGGAATCAAGATTGCCAGGAGAAGTATCAATTATTTCAGGTATGCAGATGACACCACCTTTATGGCAGAAAGCAAAGAGGAACTAAAGAGCCTTTTGATGGTGAAAGAGAAGAGTGAAAAAGTTGGCTTAAAACTCAACATTCAAAAAAATAAGATCTTGGCATCCAATCCCATCACTTCATGACAAATAGATGGGGAAACAATGGAAACAATGACACTTTCTTTTCTTGGGCTCCAAAATCACTGCAGATGGTGACTGCAGCCATGAAATTAAAAGATGCGTGCTCCTTGGCAGAAAAGCTATAACAAACCTAGACAGCATATTAAAAAGCAGAGACATTCCTTTGCCAACAAAGGTCTGGATAGTCAAAGCTATGGCTTTCCAGTAGTCAGATGTAAGAGTTGGATCATAAAGAAGACTGAGCATTGAAGAATTGATGCTTTTGGACTGTGGTATTGGAGAAAACTCTTGAGAGTCCCTTGGACTGAAAGGAGATCAAACCAGCCCATCCTAAAGGAAATCAGTCCTGAATATTCATTGGAAGGATGATGCTGAAACTGAAGCCCAATACTTTGGCCACCTGATGCCAAGAGGTGACTCATTAGAAAAGAACCTGATGCTGGGAAACATTGAAGACAGGAAGAGAAGGGGGCAACAGAGAATGAAATGGTTGGATGACACTACCAACTCAATGGACATGAGTTTAAGCAAGCTCTGGGAGATGGTGAAGGACAGGGAAGCCTGGCATGCTGCAGTCCACAGGGTCACAAAGAGTTGAACACGATTGAACGACTCAAAAACAACAACATGCTACCCTTACTAATTATATATATATATATATATCTCATAAGATTTATTGTATTTTTTCCTTTATTTAAAAGTGTTATAAACAACCATCTTCCTATCTTAAATGCTGTGGATATACCATAATTTGTTTTTTGATATTTTGCCCATTTTGAATTTTGGAAATGAAAGAAGCTTAAATTTAGATATTTTACATATAACACTTTATTTGTTATCTAGTTCAAGCAGTAAGTCTGATCTGGGGGCTCTTTCTGCTGTAAGAGACATTCTTAGTATAGTAGGCAAGTACTTTATCACAGTTTAGTTTTCCGGAGGCTGAGAACATGTCTTATGAATAAGTAGGGTGTGGTTGGAAGAGCCCTGGGCAAGCACTAAAGATCTCTGTCTTCTATGCTCAGCTATTCAATGCCTCAAGGCAAATATTTTCTCAGTTTTTAGTTGGAGGATTTGTAATGTATGATTTTAAAGTTTCTTCCTCTTTACCTTAGGTTCTGTGATTGTGGGTCAAATAGGTAAATTTTTACAAAGCTGAATTCTTCAGGCCTTGTCTCTACCATTGTTTGAGAGGGATTATAGGAAAATCAGAAGGACTAAAATTCAAGCCTTAAAAGCCAGAATTTTAGTAAAACTTTGATACTGGTCATTTCTTTTGTAAAATTGTAGCTTATGTTTCAGTGCATCAGCAGTTTATCCAGGACTCTAAAAGTACATGAACACGGCAGGCACCCATAGCTTTAATAAGGACTTATATTCAAACTGTGAAATATGCAAAGAAAAACTTTTGTTCTTTTTTAGAACTGTGAAGGATCAGAAAAGGAGCTCTGAATTCCTTAACAGAGGCTCTGAGATGGAAAATGACTTTGGCTAAATCCCTTAGAAAGTAAAAACAAACTTTACTTTCCCTCATGGTACCGTATGACAGCCTGGTTCTAAAGATGACTTCAGTCCAGAGTCCTGTATTTGTGACCCAAGAAAACCAAGAAAGTGTTCTTTACTCAAAGTTGCAAGAAGAAGGAAAATAAGAAACCCAAAGTTAAGCATGACCATCCAGCTGGCAAATGTGCTTGGGCCACAATTGGCTTTGGCAAGTCCTCACCCTTAAGGTCTCCAGTGGCATGGAGGCACTCACCACAAGAAAATCATGGGTTTTAAAATGCAAGAACTAAAGAACACATTGATGTAATTTTGGTGCAGGAGAGTTCAGAGAAATGTGTGTTTGTCTGTGAAGGTTGGGCAACCTTGTGAATGCTTCATACCTGTAACAGGACTACTCACCTAGGAGATGATACTTCTGTCCCTGACGAGATGAGCCACGTGAACCATCCCCACAGTGCAACCTTGAGTCTTTGCCCTTTCACTCTCTCAGGCCCAGGAGGAGAAATTTCTACCCAGCTCCTTTCTAAAATCAGAAGTATCTTTATGCATATAGACTATCACCTAGAGTCTTAGAATAAGCAGAAATCAGTTTTTAAATGTATTTGGAAGACTTTCTCTCAAATGATTGTATAATCTCTGCTTGATTAACTTCTTTATGAGGGAATTCTTAAGTTAAGTTCGTCCACATAACAGAGTCAAATTTGTCTCCCTTTCTCTACCCATTTATTCTTGTTCTCCTCTAAGGGCCACAAGAATAAACTACCCTGCCCCAATCTCTATTCCAGACTAAATATTCCAACTCCAATTATTTCACCTAACATGGTTTCAAGTACTTTACCATCTTAACCATTCTTTCCTGCATGTGACCAGCTTAATTTTCATCTTTTAATAGTACTTACTGTAATTAAAAAAATATTGTCTCTGGGTTGCATTGAAATACTCCTACAAAATAAAACAGAATCTTTGTGTCCTATGAATTAGGTTTACTTATATAATTCTTGCTTTTAGAAATAATTTCCCAGGTGGCACTAGTGGTAAAGAACCTGCCTGCCAATGCAGGAGACATAAAAGACTTGGGTTCAGTCTCTGGGTTGGGACTATCCCCTGGAGGAGGGCATGGCAACCCATTCCAGTATTCTTGCCTGGAGATTTCCATGGACAAAGAAGCTTGGCAGGCTACAGTCCCATAGGGTCACAAAGAGTCAGACACAACTTAGCCAGTAAACAACAACATATAATTCTGGCTTCTAGATTAAAATAATTAATGTTAATCAACAAATCTCAGTCATGACAGTCTTCTCCCCCATTGTTATCTCATATAATAACACAAACTAACTTTTAGAAATTTAAAAATTATATTTGTAATCCTTCATTACATTATGAAACTTGTTTAAGAGAAGAAATTAAAATAGATGTTCAATCTAAAATGTGAGCCTTAGTTATTTAACTAAGTCCAGACTCTTAGTATTTGATTAGACAGGAATTTAGATGTCAACAGGTTTATCCCCATTTGTTTAGAGATGAGGAATCAGAGACTGGGAAGAGTAAGTAGCTTCCCCAAGCACTTGCTTATACCATCAAATCACTGGGAGGAACAGGATTCTTTCTCCAATCCAAACCTTTTTCTCATGAACACTGTATATCCAACTTGCCATAAATTGCACTTAGATCCAAACGTCAGCTTAGCTCATTAAATGACTTACCTTATATACTATGCAAAGAATATAACATAACCATAAGACATGCTTTATTATGTTATTAATAAACATGACAAAACCCTATAAACAAAATGTTATAAGAAATAGCATATAAGACATTGGTTTATGGGCAAAATCCTATTTTAAGAAATAGCATATATATAAATGGGCTTCCCTGATGGCTCAGTGGTAAAGAATCTGCCTGTCAATGTATGAGACAGGATTCGATCCTTGGGTCCGGAAGATCCCTTGGAGAAGGAAACTGCAAACCCACTCCATATTTTTGTCTGAAAAATATCATGGACAGAGAAGTCTGACGGACTGCAGTCCACGGGGTCACAAAGAGCTGGCCACGACTGAGCAACTGAACACACACACAGAGAACATCAGCTCAGCTAGAATGATCCAGATCATCTCATTGAGCTGGGACAGTTGGGAGGACAGGGCCTCTCTTTGCTTGCGGTGTCAGTAGGGCTCCCACACACGTATGAGCCCTCAGAGCTTCCTCGTGTTGCCTTTCTCTCAATTCACGTATATAACCTGGACATCTTATACTGTGTCTGGGTTCTTCCTGAGCAAAAGCAGAAGATTCAGCGACTGCATTTAAGACCTGGGTTTAGAAGTCCCAAAAGGTCAATTCCATTGCACTCTATTAATCAATTCAAGTGGCAAGTCCAACTCAGATTTCTAAGTTTGGCAGAATAAAATCTATTTTTCAATAGAACATGGAGTTTATGTGAACAGAGACAAAAACCTCATACAGAAAATCTTTCCATCTGCTATTTGCTTTGTAGTTGGCAAAAGGGGAGCTGGGTTCAGCTTTGATTCTGCCACCAAGATAAAGGAACTCAAAAAAACTCATCCACCAATACGGAAACTAGTGTAAACACACACAATGAAGAAATAGTAGACAAAGATATAGGATACAGTCTTGTTCACATAGTTTCTCTTCTTATCCTTATAGAGTAGTTTCACATCAAACTGTATTTTTAACCACATTACTAAAAGTTTTACCTTTATCTCGGAGATACCAGTTTAGTTCTTATCATTTTAATAAAATTGCTTCACAACCAAATAATACCTATGTATGTCCTAAATGATTTGATATAACATACACACACACATCCACACATCAGTTTTAGAACCTTTAAAATTTAACATATTTCAGTAACATTTTACTTCATAATTACATCATGCCCCACTTCACAATGCTCCATAGCAGTACCTTATCATATCACACAGCCATTCATCATTTACTTAATTAGTGTTAAAAATCATGTTGCTTAAAATAGTTTGACATTTGAAATATTACTTCAGTGAATTTGTGTATTCATAAAGTTCTGTATATATTCATGTCACTTTCCTTTTATATATTCCGGACTTATAGTAAAACTGTCTGAAAAGCTTTTGATTGTTCTAAAAGATGTTAACATGAGCACACTTCTACCAGCATTTGCCCATATCCTTAAACCTTTACCAAGCCTGCTGCTGCTGCTGCTGCTGCTGAAGTCGCTTCAGTCGTGTCCGACTCTGTGCGACCCCATAGACGGCAGCCCACCAGGCCCCGCCGTCCCTGGGATTCTCCAGGCAAGAACACTGGAGTGGGTTGCCATTTCCTCCTCCAATGCATGAAAGTGAAAAGTCAAAGTGAAGTCACTCAGTCGTGTCTGACTCTTAGCGACCCCATGGACTGCAGCCTACCAGGCTCCTCCGTCCATGGGATTTTCCAGGCAAGAGTACTGGGGTGGGGTGCTATTGCCTTCTCCCTTACCAAGCCTGGATATCATCAATTGTTCATTTTAAATTTATTAAATGAAATGTAGTTTTCTTATTATTTTAAGTTATTTCTTTGACTACTAATGAAGTTAATCGTCTTGAGTTTCTAAGGCATACAACAATATAATCTTCTAAAGGGATGATTTTATGCATATATGCACACACATTCACACAAGAAACCAAAATTTTTGCAAGTCACTTTTGGGTCTTTTTTTGTTGAATTATAGGTGAGTGCTATTTTTTAAGTATATTTTCTATAAAATTCTCTGATTAATGTGAATAGATAAAATCATACAATGAAGTATTGTCACCTCTAGAGTTCTTTCCTCAGAATTACATTACAATGAAATTCTCTGAAAACCACTTTAAAAAAATCTCAGCAGAATAGAACTCAAGTGGGACCTGTCTATATTCATTATCAGTTGGATTTGTTAGGCATCATACAGTGTAACCCCGTCAGATAGAAAGCAGAAGTATAGGTCTTTATAGCAATCTGAATTGAATGCTGCCTCCCCACTCTGAACACAAATACCCAGAATAGAATATTTAGCCTGCCAGTCATGCCCAAATAAAGATGGTTTGGACCAAGAAGTTCTTTCGTTCTGACATTATTTCAGTCCTGCATCTCCTTAGTGGTAGCTCTGGTGAGCCGGTTCCTTTCCTTTTGCTCTCTCAGTTAGGTTTTTTATCAAATTTCCTTCTCAGCTAGGTTTGGTATCTTCATCGTATAATCAGTTCTGCTCCATCCTTCAGCTGCCAGCTTTTCTTGGCCACTTGCCACCATCTTCGCTCTTTCCAAGGAAAATTCTTTGAGTCTCAGTCACCATTCCTCTTTGAAGCTTTGATTCTCACTCCCAGCCATGGAATATGTTCTTTACTTCTAATAACTTATAAGCTAATCCTTCAAAGAATATAGCATTTTTGTATTAGAACTTAAATCATACTTGATATTTGTATCTATTTTTTCAATTGATGTAGAATTAATTTACAATATTATATTAGTTTTAAGTGTACAATATAGGGACTCAATATTTTCATAGTTTATACTCCATTTAAAATAATGGAGTAATAAAATAAAATAATGACTTTATTTCCCTGTGAAAATGAAAGTGAAAGTCACTCAGTCATATCTGACTTTTTGAGACCCCATGAACTGTACAGTCCATGGAATTCTCCAGGCCAGAATAATGGAGGTGGTAGCCATTCCATTCCCTTATCCAAGGAATCCTCCCAACCCAGGGATCTTCTGAACCCAGGTCTCCTGCATTTCAGCCAGATTCTTTACCAACTGAACCACCAGGGAACCTCTTATATTTCCCTGTACTGTGCAATATATACAAGTGTGTGCTAAGCCACTTCAGTTATGTCCAACTCTTTGTGACCCCATGGACTGTAGCCCAGCAGGCTCTTCTGTCTATGAAATTCTCCAGGCAAGAATACTGGAGTGGATTGCCATGCCCTCCTCCAAGGTATCTTCCTGATCCAGGGATAGAACCCAGGTCTTTTATGTTTCCTGCAGTGGCAGGTGGGTTCTTTACCTCTAGCGCCACCTGGGAAGCCCTGCACAATATATATTTGTGGCTTATTTATTTTATACATTAATAGTTTGTACCTCAATCCCATATCCTTATTGTTCCCCTCTCCCCTTCCCTCTACAGGTAACCATAGTTTGTTCTCTATATCTGTGAGTCAGTTTCTGTTTTGTTATATACATCTGTTTTATTTTTTAGATTCCAAGTTTAAGTGATAACATAGAGTATTTGTTTTCATTAACCATAACATCCTCTAGGTCTGTCTATGTTGTTGTAAATAGCTGAGAGAAGATTAAACCATGTTCAGTACCTTACTGTTATCAGAAGCTTACTATCTTACTTTTGATGATAGTAGAGGTACTGAATATGCTTTAATTCTCTCTCTGTGATTCATCATGCCCAGATGTGCTTTGCACATACAAGTTTTTCAGCATATATTTGGCTGAATAATGATATAGCTGCATGTCCAAGACCTAGATGGTCCTTCCTAGGCAGAATGAGCTTCTCACTCAGTCACAGGTTATTATTCTTAATTAGCTTGGGTGGCTAAATTGACACAATTCATTTTAGAGGCAGAAATGACAGAGGTGCATCCTTATTTAGGAAAGAAAATTATGACCTCATTTTCCTGAGTCTTGAAAAAGTTACCTACTCTCTCCAGACCGCAGTTTACACCTATGAAAAGAAAGTGGTCAATAGCCAGTCTTCCTGACTTCTTGTAGTGGGGGCATTCTTTTCTTATATTTTATTCAGTATTAACCCAAAATGAACCTGAACAGAGGGATCATCTCTGCAGCCAAATGAGTTTTAGGGCCGAAAGCTAGAAATAAAGAGGTCTCTATTAGTCTTTCCTTAATCTGCATACTACAGCCCATGTAAGAATGCATTGTACTCTACAACGGTTGAGCTCAAATTAACTTCTTTC
Source organism: Bison bison bison (assembly GCF_000754665.1). Classification (NCBI taxonomy): domain Eukaryota; kingdom Metazoa; phylum Chordata; class Mammalia; order Artiodactyla; family Bovidae; genus Bison; species Bison bison. The sequence goes on along the minus strand of NW_011494866.1, from coordinate 758,386 downwards.
AGAATTATCTGCCTACGTTCACTCTGGTGATAGAATTCTCTTTCATAAAAAATAATAATCTATTAAATCAAACACTTCCATAGCATGGTTATTGTAAAATACTAACAGGTGTTGTTCTAAAAAGTGTGCAAAATAAATGTATATAAATTAAATTCATTTTCTGATGGAACTACCTTGTAATTTCCAAGATTAAATAAAACTTTTGATTAACTGTCAAGGGAACGATTTTTGAGGTTAAATTTCTTTGATAGACAGCCTCTTCATGAAATACATATTTTAAAACAAAGAAACAAATATATTAAATGTCTTCCCTTAGAGTGATTCCTAATGGAAAAACTCTAGTTTCTGGGAGATAACTCCTAATTAATCAGCTCCATAAATCTGAATGCTAAGAGTTCTGATCCCTTTAATGTAGAAGATATTGGACCAACTATTATAACCCCAACTCAGTCTTTTCTATAGTACTTAAATAAAAGCTTCTAGTTACAGAATTCAGGTAGGATCTACCATATTCTTATAATTCATCACTTTTGTCATTTGGCTGTAAGTTAATGAGGCTGAGTTGAAATTTTTAATTTTTTCACATCTCTTGCTTTTCATTAGATTACCATAATATTTTCCATATAATCATTGTATTTAATTATGACTAGTAGCACTAATTTTGGAAGAAAACAGAACACAAAGTTAGGACTGACTTTATGGAATAAAAACTTAGTGTCCAAATATTCACGTTATATATTCAAATTCAATTAAACTGATGCTGTTACTGGGAAGAATATAATGTGAGTTCATTAGAGACTTTGCCTCTGACAGAACTGTCTTGAACAGTTGTTATATTTAATACAATGTTAGAATATGTTGGGTTTTCCCGGTAGCTCAAATAGTAAAGAGTCTTCCTGCAATGTGGGAGACCCAGGTTTGATCCCTGGGTCGGGAAGATCCCCAGACTATATCATGCATCAGAAAATCAGCTTGTCTGCTTGCATTGGTCTCTTGTAACTCTGACTTCTAGACTTGGTCAAGAATGCCCCATATTTTAGAGCAGTACCACTTTATGAGTGGACCCATGACAAGCTAAGAAATTTGTATCAGAATATAAATTAATATTGGCTTCTTTACCAGGCCATCCTAAAGAGAAAAAGAAAAATGTCAGCAAAAACAAACAAATGCTTAGTGATGTAGCTCATTTACATTCTGGTGAAACATCTTATCTCATTGTGAACCAGTAACAAATAATTCATGGTGTCAGTTACAGTACTCTTCTATGAGTAATATTGCTTTAGAGATCCTCTGGATTTCCACTCTGGCTTTCCTCCAGCCATGTCCCTCCCATGGGATAAGGAATCCAAGGGACCTGGGAGATACATCCAACCAGAAATACATCCCAATTTCTACATCTGGGCACACAAGACCTTGGAATTCTTTGTTCAAACTGACTGTCTAAGCTTACCTGGGCCTCCTCCCCCTGTCCTTTCTCCCAAAGATGAATTACACTCCTGGGTGCCTTTTTGTAGCTACATAATAAGAAATTGGGTGTGTGGGCTGGAGTGTCCACCTTCAGGCACAGCCCCTCATGGCATAAGTCAATGGAATTTGGGGTGGGGACAGAAGGGAGTGGTCTACTTTTTAGGGGCAAGAGCCAGCTCTTCATGCATCACCACTTTTCTAGTGAGTAGTAATTCTTAGCTTCAACCTGGTCTTCTAGTTCACTATAGGAGAACAACTCCCTATATGATATGTATGCCTCCACTGTACTCTTGCCCCAGCCCTGCAAATGTTAGGGAAAGATGACTTTCAGTCTATGGGCATACTTTTGAAAAACAATCAAAGGTATTTCAAAAAAACATACAACTTAAAAAAATTTTCAAACTTATCTTCTAATAGCATTTGCTTACATTGTTGTGAAGTTTTTAGAATGCTATATATATATTGGATCGGGAAGATGCTCTGGAGGAGGGCATGGCAACCCACTCCAGTATTCTTGCCTGGAAAATCCCCAGGAATGGAGGAGCCTGGTGGGCTACAGTCCTTGGGGTCACAAAGAGTCAGACACGATTGAGCAACTAAGCACAGCACACATACACACATGCACACATATAAATATATATTACTAGATTATTTATATGCCTTCATTTTTTTAAGAAAACCATATTTTTCCTATGCTATTTCATTTACCAGAAATTTCTTTTCCTCCGCCATTCCCTGTGCATTGTATGCATCCCCAGTGCTGTTCTCCCTCTCACTTCTCATACCTTTTACTGTCACAACTTAGCGATAAGATCGCTCATCCCTAGAATTGGCCAAATCCCCCAGAATTCTGACTGCTTCCTTCAGTTTTGTTCTGTGCTTTATGGGACACTGTTTGAAGTATTATTTCTTAATATCCTTCTTTTCAATGTCACTCTTTTTTTTTTTTTTAATTTCATCTCTATCTTGAATATGCATTTGTTGTTATTGCTCAGTCACCCAGTTTTATCCAACTCTTTGCAACTCCATGGACTGCAGCAGCCAGACCTCCCTGTCCCTCACCATCTCCTGGAGTTTGCCCAAGATCATGTGCATTGCATTGGTGATGCCATCACCCATCTCATCCTTTGAAGAGACATATGTATATATTCAGATATTTATATGCATGTAATTTCTTTTTATATTCATTTATTCCTCCTTAGTTGTAAGTTTCCTTCAGGCCAAAAACTATATCTAGTTATTTCACTTATTCATAGCACCTAATATAGTGATTGTCACATAGACAGTGAATAATTTATACTATTTAAATACTGTAATAAAATTGTTATAAACTAAGATTGTTATATACTGTTAGAATAATTTGGGCCTCCCTGGTGGTTTAATGGTAAAGAATCCACTTGCCAATGCAGGAGATGCCAGTTTGATTCCTGGGTCAGTAAAATCACATGAAGAAGGAAATGGCAACCCACTCCAGTATTCTTGCCTGGAAAATTCCATGAACAGAGGAGTCTGGAAGACTACAGTCCATGGGGTTGCAAAAGATTCAGACACAGTGACTAAATAACAACAACAATTAGAATAACTTGCAGAGAGAAGGAGTTGCCTGGATATTTAAGAGTCTCAACACATATTTCAATAATAAAAATAGAGCATAGAAAAGTCTATAGGAAGTAACAACATTTCTTCTTTACCTCTGATAAAGTTGAATGTCAAACTAAAAATTAAAAAGAAAAAAGCCAATAAAGAAGTAATGTCTTAAAACTCTGGAGAAGCATTAGAATGGGAAAATAATTTTTTATTGTCTTTGTCATTGTTTTTCAAAAATGGGTGTCTTCATTTTTAAAATGTATTATTTTAGGATCTACGGGTTTCCTGCTAATGCTAAGTTATCTTTTTTTATATATACTTAAATCTGGCTTACCATTGAAACCATTCATTTATTCTGTTTCCATAAAACCCCTAATAACTATTTAAATTTTTTCTGTTCTTGGCTCTTTTCAAAATCATAAATACAGGTTTGAAAACTAAATTTGATTTCTGTGCAAATAATTCTCCTCCCTGTGTCCAGCCCCACTAATTGCTAAGGAACTGTGACTATGTCCATCAGTTTTATTTATGATAGGCTTATTCCTCTCATCTTATTCCCCAGGAAATGGAAAGCTTGCTATGGATCAGATGATACTGAATCATTGTAACTACCTTCTCTCCAACTTAAACCAAAGAAAATATGTGAAAATAAGAGTGAAAAGAAATTTGCTTTTAAGTCAAGAAAATTAAATGTAATTTTCAAGTGCCTCTATTATGCTTGCTTGTTTGTCATATCAAACAGCTAAATATCCCATTTTTTAGGATATTTATAGCTAATGTAAAAGCAACTCATGAACAAATTAAGCTAATAATATGCTAATTCTTATGTTGTTTTGTTTATTAACTATTATATGGTCAATTTTTTCCACAAATATAGGTGAATTTCTTAGGTATAAAGTCACTGTTAAAATTTATATATACCAGACAGAACAAGATGGTGGAGGAGTAGGTGGACATGAAATACATCTCTCTCCACGGATACATCAGGAATATACCTTCTGACACAAAAGTGCATGCAGAGTATCAGCTGAGAGTGGGCAGGAGTACCTGACCAGTGGAAAAGAATGTATAGAACCACAAAAACTTAGTAGGACAAAGGAACTAGGGGGGAATACAGGAGTGTTAGTAAGACTAAACCTGCCCTCCGCTGGTGGGGGAACTGAAGCAGGGGTCCGATCCCCACATTGGGGCAGTTGTCTGAGTCAGAGGAGAAACATTTACGGCTGAGAGTGAAACAGCTGATCTATGGCAGCCTAAATGGAATGAGAATCAGACAGTCCTTGCCGCAGCCATACATATACCAGACAAGAATGCTGGTCCCCTAGAAGGCACAGCTGCTGGAAGCTGGAGTTTAAGGATTGTGGAGCAATCCCCAGGCAAGGGCTGCTGTTGACTGTGGAGAGACGGGTTGAGGGGGTGTGAGGAAGGAGATCCAGAGAAGGTGATGGCACCCCACTCCAGTACTCTTGCCTGGAAAATCCAATGGACAGAGGAGCCTGGTAGACTGCGGTCCACGGGGTAGCTAAGAGTTGAGCATGACTGAGCGACTTCACTTTCACTTTTCACTTTCATTCATTGGAGAAGGAAATGGCAACCCACTCCTGTATTGCCTGGAGAATCCCAGGGACAGACGAGCCTAGTGAGCTGCTGTCTACAAGGCCACACAGAGTCAGACACGACTGAAGCGACTTAGCAGTAGCAGCAGAGGGAGGAAATCATGGTAGGAAATGCTGGTGGAGGAAAGCCAGGCAGCCATGGAAGCAAGGCGATTCTGCTGAGTCACACGCAGGGGGTGGAGCCATCACCATAACCTCTCTCCCCACATGCCAGCATTGGCAGCTGAACAATAGAGAAGCTGGGCCATCAAACACCTGATGCACAGAGTAGGATCCCACCCAGGGTGCCCCTTTAAGTGCCTGACATGCCAAACAACAGAGCAGGACCCCAGGAAAGGGAAGCCTCTAAGTGCCTGAACGGCAGAGCTATGGAGAAAGACTGGCCAAAGAGGCCTTCTGATCGCCAGCTATAAGAGGCTTGAGAAAAGCCTCTGATAGGGCCATAACTCCTGTGGTGGAGGCAGTCGGTGTCCCTGAACACTTGGTGCCACCAGGGTCCCTGCAAGCCAAGCAGTTGCGCCACTTTCATGCTCAATCTCACTGGGGCAGAGCTGCCACAGGCAAAAAATGTCTTACATCTATGCAGGCAGGGCCACTTCTGTCATGTCCAACTCTTTGTGACCCTGTAGACTGTGGCCTGCCAGGCTTCTCTGTCAGGGAGGGGGTTCTCCAAGCAAGAATTTTGGACTGTATTGGCCAATACTGGTTGCCATACCCTTCTAGATCACTATATTTCCTGCTGCCCTAGCCGCCAACCCCCCTGAGTACCTGGTGCTGTCAGAACCCCTGAGACCCAAGTAGCTGCACCACCTCCATACTTGGCCCCCACAGGAGCAAACCCTAGTTGACAACCCACATATAGAGGTGGAAATAAAACCACAGTTGAAACCCAGGAGCAGTGTGGCTAAGAAAGAAGATCCAAAATCTTTCCACCAGCTGTACAAGCTGCAGATTAAATCCACATGATCAACTAGGCAGACTCTGTGTCTATGGAATATATAAAAGGCCATTGAGAGCTCCCACAAACAAAAACACACTAGTTCTGATAGCTGTGGACATTGGAGGCAAGAACACACAGGAGTAGGACCAGGTTAGAATCTGAGCTGCCCCTACAGCAGGTCCAGAAATCAGCATAGTATTAGAGGGCGTCTTAGGGAGGTGAGGTGGACTGTGACTCCCAGCGAGGGAAAGGACTCGGACAGCAGTGACTCAAGAGAAACATTTGTTATTCTTATGTTCTGACTTGTTCTGTATATTCTTTTGGATTTTTTTTTCTTTTTCCCCCCTCTGTTATAGTTGTCCATTTTATTGGCACTAAGAAATCCAATTGAGCTTTTGAGCTTTTTCAAATTTCTTTTCTTAGTCACATTTTTATTATTGTTATAAACTTCTGCCTCTACATTGGGATTTTGCAGTTCTGTGGAGTTTTCCTTTTTTTTTTCTTTTTCTTTTCTCTTTTTTTAATTTTAATTTTTTAAACCTATTATTTTTTCTACATTTATTCCTTTGTTTGCTTTTCCTACTGTTCTTTTCCCCTTGCAGTTAATCTTTAATGTATATAAATCTTCATCTGCCTCTTTAGCTTTGCATATCTATTCTTTTTTTTTCTTTTCTTTCTTTCCTTTTTTTCCTTTCTTCTCAACTTATTTGTTAGTTTAGTTTTCATTGCTTTTTTCCCCATTTGTCACCTTTCTTTAGTTTTGTTTTCCATTTTGTGCTTTAGTTAGTTTGTTCTTAACAGGTAAATATAATTTTTGATTTCCTTTGTTCACCGGGTCAATCTACTGCACTTTATTTTTGTTGGACTCTTTTGACTTTGCTCATGGGTGTGTATGTATATGTGTATATTACATTATTTCAATTATTATTTGCCTGATTTTGTAACTGCCATTTGTCTGGGGTTCATCTTTGCTTTCTCATTTGTGGATATTTGTTTTAATCTCACTTAATGCCATAACAAACCACTTGTGGAATCTTTGTTCTTGAACAGAGATCAAGCCCTGAGCCTTTGGAGTGGGAGCACTGACTCCAAGATGCTAGACTACAAGATAACTAACCCTAGGGAGTATCAAATAGTGAGAACTCACACAAAGGAAACCACTTGAATACAAGACCCAGCATCACCAAACCAGCAGTAGCACCCTGTGCAGGACGCCTCATCTAAACAACAAACAAAAGAAAAATACAAACCGAGTCATAAGCAGCAGGATTACCACCTCACTCAGCCTTGCTCATGACAGGACAAACAAACAAGCAAAAGCTCAGTACAAATCTCACCCTATAAGAAGCTTACATAAACCACTGAACCAGTATTAGGAGGGCAGAAATCATAAGGAAGAAAGAATTCAACTTTCTTTAAGGAAAGAATTCAACTTTCCTTGAAGCCTGGGAAAATGAGACCTCAAACACAATAAGTTTAAAAAAAAAATGAAAAGGCAGAGAAATACTACATAAATGAAGGAACAAACTAGAAACATAGAAGTCTAAATAAATGAAGAGGAAATAGGCACACTACCTGAAAAAGAATTCAGAATAATGATAGTAAAAATGATCAAACACCTTGCAAAAAAATGGAGAAAATGCAAGAATCAATTAACAGACACCTAGATGAATTAAAGAATAAACATACAGAAACAAACAGCATAGTTACTGAAACTAAAAATACTCTAGAAGGAATCAGTAGCAGAATATCTGAAGCAGAAGAATGAATCAGTGAGCTGGAAGATAAAATGGTGAAAATAATTTCTGAAGAGCAGAATAAAGTAAAATGAATGAAAAGAACTGAGGATAGTCTTAGAGAATTCTGGGACAATATCAAATGCACCAACATTTGAATTATAGGGGTCCCAGAAGAAGAAGAGAAAAAGAAAGGGTATGAAAAAATTTTTGAATCAATTATAATTGAAAATTTCCCCAGTATGGAAAAGAAAACATCCAATCAAGTCCAAGAGGCACTAAGAGTCCCATTCAGGATAAACCCAAGGAGAAACACACCAAGACACATACTAATCAAACTAACAAAGACTAAACACAAAGAAAGAATATTAAAAGCAGCAAGGGAGGAGCAACAAATAACATACAAGGGAAACCCCTTATGCTTAACAGCTGATCTTTCAGCAGAAGCTCTGAAGGCCAGAAGGGAATGGCAGGATATATTTAAAGTACTGAAAGGGAGAAATCCACAACCAAGATTACTGTACCCAGCAAGGATCTTATTCAAAATTGATGGAGAAATTAAAAGCTTTTCAGACAAGCAAAAGTTAAGAGAATTCAGTACCACCAAACCAGCTTTACAACAAATGTTAAAGGGACTTATATAGTCAAGAAATACAAGAGAAGGAAAAAGATCTACAAAATCAACCCCAAACAATTAAAAAAACGGCAATAGGAACATATATATCAATAATTACTTTAAATGTAAATGGATTAAATGCTCCAACCAAGAGACACAGACCGGCTGAATGAATATAAAAACAAGACCCATATGTATGCTGTCTACAAGAAACCCACTTCAGACCTCAAGACACACATAGACTGAAAGTGAAAGGATGGAGAGACATATTCCATGCAAATGGGAAGCAAAAGAAAGCTGGAGTAGCAATCCCCATATCAGACAAAATAGACCTTAAAATAAAGAAGATTACAAAAGATAAGGAAGGACACTACATAATGATCAAGGGATCAATCCAAGAGGAAGATATAACAATTGTAAATATCTATGCACCCAACATAGGAGCACCTAAATACATAGACAAACACTAACAGACATAAAAAGAGAAATTGACAGTAACACAATATTAGTAGGAGACTTTAACACCTCACTCACACCAATGGACAGATCATCAAAACAGAAAATTAATAAGGAAACACAAGTCTTAAATGATATATTAGATGAGATGGATCTCATTGATATCTTCAGGACATTCCAACCAAAGGCAGAATACACCTTCTTCTCAAGTGCACATGGAACATTCTCCAGGATAGATCACATCTTGGGTCACAAATCAAACCTCAATAAATTTAAGAAAACTGAAATCATATCAAGCATATTCTCCAACCACAATGCTATGAGACTAGATATCAATTACAAGAAAAAAAACTAAGAAACACGAACACATGGAGATTAAACAACATGTTTCTAAATAACCAACAGGTTACTGGGATTTCCCTGGTGGCTTAGACAATAAAGCATCTACCTACAATGTGGGAGACCCAGGTTCAATCCCTGGGTTGGGAAGATCCTATGGAGAAGGAAATGGCAACCCACTCCAGTACTCTTGCCTGGAAAATTCCATGGGTGGAGGGGCATAGTAGGCTACAGTCCATGGGGTCGCAAAGAGTCAGATATGACTTGACTCTCACTTTCTTAACAGGTTATTGAGGAAATCAAAAGGGAAATCAGAAAATTTCTAGAAACAAATGACAATGAAAATAGGAGAACTAAAAACCTATGGGATGCAACAAAAACAGTTCTAAGAGGGAAGTTTATAGCAATACAATCCTACCTCAAGAAACAAGAAAAACATCAAATAGACAACCTAAATTTACAACTAAAACAACTGGAATAAGAAAAACAAAAAGCCCCAAAATTAGTAGAAGGAAAGAAATCATAAAGATCTGAGCAGATATAAATGAAAACGAAATGAAAGAAACAATAGTAAAGATTAATAAAGATAAAAGCTAGTTCTTTGAGAAGATAAGCAAAATTCACAAACCTTTAGCCAGACTCATCAAGAAAAAATAAGAGAAGAATCAAATCAACAAAATCAGAAATGAAAAAGGAGAGGTTACAAGAAACAATGCAGAAATACAAAGGATTATAAGATACTATTATGAACAACTATATGGCAATAAAATAGATAACCTGGAAGAAATGGACATATTCTTAGAAAAGTTAAATCTTCCAAGACTGAACCAGGAAGAAATAAAAATTATGAGCAACCCAATGACAAGCACTGAAATTGAAGCTGTGATCAAAAATCTCCCAAAAGACAAAAGCCCAGGACCAGAGGGCATCACAGGAAAATTCTAACAAACATTTAGAGAAAAGCTAATGCCTATCCTTCTAAAACTCTTTCAAAAAATTGCAGAGGAAGGAACATTTCCAAACTCATTCTCTGAGGCCACCATCAGCCTGTTATCAAAATCAGAGAAAGACAACACAAAAAAAGAAAACTACAGGCCACCGATGAACATATATGCAAAAATCCTCAACAGAATTTTAGCAAACAGAATTTAGCAATACATCAAAAAGCTCATACACCATGATCAAGGTGGGTTTTTTCCAGGGATGCAAGGATTCTTTAATATATGCAAATCAATCAATGTGATACACCATATTAACCAATTGACAGATAAAAACCATATGATAATCTCATAGATGAATAAAAAGCCTTTAACAAAATTCAACACCCATTTATGATTAAATCTCTTCAAAAAATGGGCATAGAAAGAATCTATCTCAACATAGTAAAAGCCATATATGATAAGCCTACAGCAAACATTATTCTCAATGGCAAAAAAATGAAAGCATTCCCCCTAAGATAAGGAACAAGACAAGGGTGTCCACTTTCACCACTATTATTCAACATAGTCCTGGAAGTCCTAGCTGCAGTAATCAGAGAAGAAAAAGAAATAAAAGGAATCCAGATGAAGAAGTAAAGCTCTCACTGTTTGTAGATGAAATGATACTGTACATAGAAAACCCTAAAGATAGTATCAAAAAATTACTAGAGCTAATCAGTGAATTTAGCAAAGTTGCAGGATATGAAGTCAATACATAGAAATCACTTGCATTTCTATATACCAACAATGAAAACTCAGAAAGAGAAATTAAGTAATCAATCCCATTCACCATTACAGCAAAAGAATTAAATATCTAGGAATAAACTTACCTAAGGAGACAAAAGAACTGTACACAAAAAATTATAAGACACTAATGAAAGAAATTAAAGATGACATAAACTGATGGAGAGATATTCCATGTTCCTGGGTAGGAAGAATCGATACTGTGAAAATATCTATACTACCAAATGTAATCTACAGATTCAATGTGATCCCTATCAAATTACCAATGGCATTTTTCGCAGAACTAGAACAAAAAAATTTCATAATTCATATGGAAACTCAGAAGACCCTGAATAGCAAAAGCAATCTTGAGAAAGAAGAATGGAGCTGGAGGAATCAACCTTCCTGACTTCAGATTATACTACAATGCTACAGTCATCAAGATAGTATGGCACTGGCACAAAAACAGAAATATAGACCAATGGAACAAGATAGAAAGCCCAGAAATAAACCCATGCACCTATGGGTACCTTGTTTTTGACAAAGGAGACAAAAATATACCATGGGGCAAAGATAGCCTCTTCAATAAATGATGCTGGGAAAACTGGACACCTACATGTAAATGAATGAAATTAAAATATTTCTTAATACCATACACAGAGATAAGCTTAAAATGGACTAAAGACCTAAATGTAAGACCAGAAACTATAGAACTCTTAGAGGAAAACATAGGCAGAACACTCAATGACATAAATCAAAGCAAGATCCTCTATGACCCATCTACTAGAGTAGTGGAAATAAAAGTAAACAAGTGGGACCTGATTAAACTTAAAAGCTTTTGCACAGCAAAGGAAACTATAAGCAAGGTGAAAAGACAACCCTCAGAATAGGAGAAAATAATAGCGAATGAAACAACTGACAAAGGATTAATTTCCAAAATATATAAGCACCTCATACAACTCAATGCCAGGAAAACAAAAAACCCAATCAAAAAGTGGGGAAAAGACCTAAACAGACATTTCTCTAAAGAAGACCTACAGATGGCTAACAAACACATGAAAAGATGCTCAACGTTGCTCATTAATAGAGAAATGCAAATCAAAACTACAAAGAGATACCATCTCACACTGGTCATAATGGTCCTTATCAAAAAGTCTACAAACAATAAATGCTGGAGAGGGTGTGGAGAAAAGGGAACACTCTTGCACTGTTGCTGGGAATGTAAATTGATACAGCCAGTATGGAAGATGGTATGCTGCTGCTGCTGCTGCTGCTAAGTAGCTTCAGTCGTGCCCGACTCTGTGCGACCCCATAGACGGCAGCCCACCAGGTATGTAGATCCTTAAAACACTATGAATAAAACCACGGTGTGACCAAGCATATACCCTGAGGAAACCAAAATTGAAAAAGATACATGTATTCCAATGTTCATTGCAGCACTATTTACAATAGCTAGAACATAGAAGCAACCTAGATGTCCATCAACAGATGAATAGATAAAGAAGATGTAGTACATATACACAATGGAATATTACTCAGTCATAAAGAGGAACATATTTAAGTCAGTTCTAATGAAGTGGATGAACCTAGAACCTATTATACAGAGTGAAGTAAGTCATAAAGAGAAAGATAAACATTGTATTCTAATGCATATATACAGAATCTAGAAAAATGACACTCAAGAATTTATTTACAGGGCAACAGTGGAGAAACAGACATAGCGAATAGACTTACGGACATGGGGAGAGGAGAGGAGAGGGTGAAATGTATGAGAAGAGTAACATGGAAACTTTCATTACCTTATGTAAAATAGATAGCCAACAGGAATTTGCTGTATGGCTCAGGAAAATCAAACAGGGGCTCTGTATCAACCTAGAGGGGTGGGATGGGGAGGAAGATGGGAAGGAGGCTCAAAAGGTAGGGGATATGTGTATACCTACAGCTGATTCATGTTGAGGTTTGACAGAAAACAGCAAAATTCTGTAAAGCAGTTATCGTTCTATAAAAAAAAAAATTCATTAAAAAAATCACATGTATAGTGTTCTTGAGATTTTTATTAATTTAAAAAATTGACCATAAAAGGATACATTAACTGTTCTATTAGAAAATGAATATTTTCCTAGTGTGTGGCTTCAATTTAATTTCTAGCTACTTTAGTCTATTACACTGAGAACAATTTATAGGTAAATGTTTTTAAATCTTTAAATCTCAGAAGCAAAAATGCTCCCTGGGAGAGGGACAACACTTTTTTTTTAATACTTATATTTTTAGTATGTTTAGAATCAGTAAAAACCTTTTAAAATATCACATTTTCATTTTATTCTTTTGCAGAATTTATGAACTTTTCCTTGCAAAATATAGCCAGTTATATGAACAGTAAGGTTTTGTCCTGGTCATTAAGTAAAGCATTTAAAATATCAACTATGAATATTTGCAACATAATAATAATGAATATTTATTGTATGCTACCATGTAGCAGGCCTAGCACTAAATGCAATACCAACCTGATCTTATGTAACCATCAAAACTACTTTATAAGATAGTCATTACCATTTTCCATATTATCTGGATCCAAAAATGAATTCTTATGAGAGCTTAAATAACTTCATAATGTCTCTCAATGTTAAGTGTATTTGTCTTCTAATTATCAACTGTATCACAAAGCCGGTAGACATTTCAGTAAAATTAGGGTTAGCAAATTATTGAATGTAACTCCATCTTAAAATATATGCAATTATATTAAAATTTGTTGTTGTTCAGTCACTAAGTCACATCTGACTCTTTGTGACCTCATGAACTGCAGCACACCAGGCTTCCGTGTCCTTCACTATCTCCCTGAGTTTGCTCAAACTAATGTCCATTGAGTCAGTGATGCCATCCAACCATTTCATCCTAATACTAAACACACTTACACTTGGGGAATTCCAAATACTTAAAAAATATTATTTGTGTTAATTCATGAAAAATATTACTTGTGTTAATTCAGGAAAATATTATTTGTGTTAATTTATGAAAATTTGGGGGCTTCCCTGGTAGCTCAGCTGGAAAAGAATTTGAGACCCTGGTTCCATTCCTGGGTCAGGAAGATCCACTGGAGAGGGATAGGCTACCCACTCCAGTATTCTGGCCTGGAGAATTCCAAGGACTGTATAGTACATGGGGTCACAAAGAGTCAGACATAACTGAGAAACCTTCACTTTCATGAAAATTGTTAATGTAAATTTCTCATTCGACTTGTATAAATGATTGTGCACTATGTATGTCATAGCAAATCATGGAATTCTAAACAAACAAACAAAAACCCTCCAAAATTCATATTTTTTAACCCCAAACTTGGGAGGAGAAAGCTTTAATTGTAATTTATTTATGTTGCAGCTGTTCCACAAATATTTGTTCTTGGCTGCTTTCTAAAAGACTCTCAGGGAAATTTTCATACCCATAACAAAGGTCAACCATAAGACTTAACTTACTTAGGGCTTTCTAATTTCTGATATAAATCTCTTTCTACAGTTTTAACATCTTTCTGAGGCTACAATATTCAATCAATTAATCAATCTACCCAATGCCATCCTTATAATAATTTTAACACACTCAGTTTAAATTTTTCCAGAATCAATTACCTAGGTCCCAGTTGGATTAAATACTAATAAACAAATTCACTGTCTACATTACTGAGATGCCATAAAAATAAAATTATGACTCAGAGTTACTTTAAAAGACTTGGAAGATTAAAAATGCTATATTTTATCATTTTTGTTTGACATACTGATGTTATTTAAATCAGAATTAGTGTTGATTATTATAGTTATTCATTTTATACTGATATAACTTTACTGCTTTTTTAGGTAGAACCAAGTCTTTGTCCTGACAAATCACAGAAGAATAATCATAAGGGCAAAAGATACTGTGTGCTAAATAAAAGCCTTCCCATTCAGAAACCTCCTGACGTATTAATACAGGAATTGAAAGCTCTTTACCAAATGTAGGCAATGAGTGAGTGAAAGTCACTCAGTTGTGTCCGACTCTTTGAGACCCAATGGACTATACAGCTTGTGGAATTCTCCAAGCCAGAATACTGGAGTGGGTAGCTGTTCCCTTCTCCAGGAGATCTTCCCAACCAAGGGATTAAACCCAGATGTTCTGCATTGCAGGAGGATTCTTTACCGGCTGAGCCACCAGGGAAGCCCAAGAATACTGGAGTGAGTAGCCTTTTCCTTCTCCAGCAGATCTTCCCAACTCAGGAATGGAACCTGGCTCTCTCGCATTGAAGGTGGATTCTTTACCAGCTGACTTACCAGGTGTATACATTGGGCCAGGCTGTATCCTAGGCACTTAGGTTTCAGCCACAAATATAACATAAAATTCCTTCTTCTCGTGGTTCTGTTGAAAAAAACAGACTTTAATAAAGTAAAATGTAAACCAGTATACTAGAATCACTGGACATAGGTTATACATAAGCTCACCTTTAATCAATACTAACAAAGAGTTGTTCAAGTAATTGTGACTGTATATTTCCATGCAATGGCCCCACTCCAGTACTCTTGCCTGGAAAATCCCATGGACGGAGAAGCCTGGGGGGTTGCAGTCATGGGGTCGCTAAGAGTCGGACACGACTGAGTTATTTCATTTTCACTTTTCACATTCATGCATTGGAGAAGGAAATGGCAACACACTCCAGTGTTCTTGCCTGGAGAATCCCAGGGATGGGGGAGCCTGGTGGGCTCCCATCTGTGGGATCGCACAGAGTCGGACACGACTGAAGTGACTTAGTAGCAGCAGCAGCGTATGAGAATTCCCATTGCTCCGCATCCTTACCAACAGCAAATATTGTCTATCTTTTGATTTCTAGTTGATCAGTGTGAAGTAGTATTTTATTTGATTTTCATTTCCTTTTAATTGATCACCATTTGAATACTTTGTTGTCTGTTTGAATATCCTCCTCTGAAGTGCTTAGCCAGTAATTTTATTGTCTTTTTCTTACTGAATTATAGGAACTCATCATATATTCTAAATATAAACTACACTGTCATATGAGTTACAATCATTGTATTCAATTCTGTTGCTTTTCACTCTATTAATATTTGGAAGGAATGATGCTAAAGCTGAAACTCCAGTACTTTGGCCATCTCATGCGAAGAGTTGACTCATTGGAAGAGATTCTGATGCTGGGAAGGATTGGGGGCAGGAAGAAGAGGGGACGACAGAGGATGAGATGGCTGGATGGCATCACCGACTCAATGGCCATGAGTTTGAGTGAACTCTGGGAGATGGTGATGGACAGGGAGGCCTGGCGAGCTGTGATTCATGGGGTCGAAAAAAGTCAGACATGACTGAGTGACTGAACTGAACTGAACTGAACTATGAACAGAACTCCTAAATTTTAATAGAGTTCAATTTTTCAAGTCTTTAATTCTATGATTAGTATCTTATTGTGTTTTACTTAAAAAAATCTTTGCCCATCCACAGTAATGAAGGTGTTCTCCTGTTGTTCTGTGTCATAACATGTATTGTCTTTCACATATATGTCTGCAATCCATTTGGAAATGGTAAACTCTAAGGTATAGGTCAAATTTACTTTAATACAGGTTTCCAGCTGTCTCAGTATCATTTATTGGAATAGTAAAAGCACTTTGTCCTCCATTGCTGTGGCACTTTGTATAAAAAAGACATTTGCTTAAAATGGTACAAGTCTCAGCAAGTTTGAATGCTGATAGCAAAATATCCAGTAGAGAGTAGAAGACGACGATGAGGGAAAGGGAAAACAGAATGAACTGGAGTAGGCTACTGTGGATGTGAATAGAAGTGTAAATGGAGATGGTGACCTTAGCTGAAAACATAGATAGTCATTCATAATGGCAATATTAGTGATAATAATTAGTAATGCTTATATTATTTACTATAAACCAGATAGTTACTGTTCAAAGCACTCACACACACATATATACCTATGAATTCATATAGGTATATGTATTTTATGTCTAAATGTTTATAAACTCATATACATATATTTATATAAACTAATTTCATTTTCTAGCAACACCATGTATACATGTACACAGATGTACACATACAATATTGTTAGATAAAATATATGTGTAAGTGAAATTAGCTCATATATTCTACTCTGCATTTAATTTAAAATATACTATGCTATAGACATGGATTTTATGCAAGAAGTATCTTAAACAGAGTATAAAAGTAATTTGGCCAAGAGTGGTGAAGCTGGAGCTGAAATCCTGGCAAACACATTCAAATTCTCTAGGTTTAAAATTTTATGCTATATTTACCTATAGATACATTTTTATTCAGATTAGATAATAGTAAATTGACAAATACTTATTAATCATCTGTAGCTAACAGAGATTTAGCCAAATATCTAATTTTGACTATTTTGGCTATTTAGATATTTTGGCAAACATCTAATACCTATTTTCCTGTGTTTTGAGATGTCTTACTAAGTTTAAATTAAATCTCATTTGTAGTATAACTTTCATAAATTCAGCTGTTAAAAGTAATGGGAGAAATGAATTTGATCAGTCACTTTGAGTTTCCTATGTAATATATTTTTTAAGGCGAATATTCCTCCTTTATCTGAAACCTGTCACTCACAAAAATACAAGCCAGTTAATAGATTCAGCATTCAAAATTCCATTTTTGGTTGTATCCTGCCACACTCTTAAAATGTAAAGTGAAAACTGTGTAGAATGAATCCAAACACCACATTGGAATCTGCTTTAAGCACATGCACAGTTGCTCTAGTGCTACTTGTTTTATCTAATATCATGTTTGGATGGAACATACACATGGTTTTTTAAACACACATTTTAGTCAAATTGTAGACACTAACGTCAGCATAATGTTTGTGTGGTTTTGCAACAGCAAATTCCAAATAAGCTCCTTAGCCCTCTAACCTCTGGAAAGCAAACTAGAGCATGATGCCCATCAGACATTATATTTCTCTGTTGCCCATGAAATCACTGGCATTTATCAGCCAGTTCTGTGAAATTCAGACCAACGCAAGCAGAATGAAACTTGAACTTGTGTTTAATGTCACATAGGTTTGAATCACTTCCCCTAGTTTCTCTACAATTTCTCTGAGGCTTTTCATTTATATGTCCTTTAAAGATGTATACATTGGTCATTGCATTTCAAGATTTAAAAATACTGCTGTAAATAGAGAGTTGCTAAATATACCACACATCCACTACTAATTTTCAAAGCAGAGAGACAGCATTCTAAGCTAAGAGAAAAGCCCAAGAAACGGAATAAGCATGTCACAGCATGTTTGGGAAAAGAGGCAATAAGTTAGCTGGCACAGTGGGTGGCTGTTTAAAACCAGAGTAGGAAAAAAATGCAGAACTTGTGTTAAGTCAGATTATAAAACTCTGGAAATTAAGTTGCAGTATTTAATTAATTAGCTAATTAATTTTAATAGTATTTGGAGTACTTACTTTAGAAGGCACATTGCTATGTACAGATGATTCAGATTTGAACATGATATGATATCTGCTCTCAAGGAACTCAGAATTTCATAGGGAAAAGATGCATGAAAACAAGGTAATACTATATGATAAGATCTATAAAAAGGACATGTTTAAAATGCAATGAGGATTTAAGGTTAAAGCTTATTCAATCTTCCTAAGGGAAATGAGAGGAGAAGTGTTTCCCAAACAGGTTGCAGTTGGTCTGAGCATAAGACCAAGTAATGGTTTACTGTTCATTTCTTGTGGAGGGATCAGCAGTTACAAAAATCCAGAGGCAGATCCCTCCAGAGGCAGATATTTGAATTCAGATGGCACACTGTCAGATAACAATTTCTATTGCTCCCTTCCGTCTAAATATCACAATGACTGATAAAATATACATCTAAAAACTTCAAACAGAAACAGGTTTGTTTGACCAAAACAAAAATTTGCAACTGTGGACTTCAGCCAGTGTTTTTTGCGCTCTGATACCAAGAATAGACTGAGACAATCAATTTCATCTACTACAGGGTATATATGTATGTCAGGTGACACAAGCCATGTTTATTATATTAAATCAGAAGCCAGAATTGGTTGCTCCAAGAGGAAGGCTAAACCACTGTGCCCACTTGTGATTACTTCTCCAGTAGAAATGGGTTGGTGAGAAAAAGAAAACAAAGCCATACACATAGGACATGGGTCAAGAGATCTGGTGTTCAGTGAATGAATAAGTCTTTTCATGGTTTTGTCACAGGAGAGAAGGGCCCAGTTGTAAATATTGGATCTCATACCAGACTGGGAAATGAGGGTACAGGAGTGCATCTGCAAAATGGCTATATTGGATGCAAGGACTACAGAGATCAAGAGCAATATAACAAATGACAAACAAAAACGTCCTGTTCAAACTGAGCTTAAAAACAAAAGATCTAAAGCACAGAGGACTTCCTGGTGGCTCAGATGGTAAAAGCGTCTGGCTACAATGTGGGAGACCTGGGTTCGATCCCTGGCTTGGGAAGATCCCCTGGAGAAGGAAATGGCAACCCACTCTGGTACTCTTGCCTGGAAAATCCCATGGACGGAGTAGCCTGGTGGGCTGCAGTCCATGGGGTCGCAAAGAGTCGGACACGACTGAGCAACTTCACTTCACTTGAAGGAAAATTAAGAATAAGAGTCACTCTTTTACTAGAGCATAGATAGCCAGGGTGACCTTTTTAAATAAAACCACATAATGATGAAATGCACATTCACAGACATCTTTTAAAACTAATTTTAAGGAATTTCCCTGGTGGTCTAGTGGTTAAAACTTTGCCTTCCAATGCAGGTGGTACAGGTTCTATCCCTGGTTGGGGAGCTAAGATCCGATATGCCTCATGGCCAAAAAATCAAAACATAAAAGAAGCAATATTGTAACAAATTCAATAAAGACTTTAAAAATATATAAATAATAAAACTCATTTTAAAGTGATCTGAAAAATAGGAATATGTTGAGAAGAATGAACAAATGAAACAGAAATCCTGGGATGCATAGCGTTAGTATAGCCATTTACCCTGAAAGTGTCTGCCAAACCTCTGAGAAGGCACTTCGATGACTACATGTGATATGGGGGCATAAGGTGAATTTCAGGAAACTCTCAAGTTGCCATTCTTCAGCTAAGACTAGGACCCCAAAGAGCTCTACAGAAAGTAAGGGTGAATCAAAAGCAGACACATGGCACAGTCAATAAGAATTTGAATTTATTACCTCTGGCACTAGATGGAAGGGAAGGAAAAAGTGATATCCCCCTGGAAATCTTTTTTTTAAACATTTTTAATAGAAGATAACGTGAATATATTAAATTTCACAAATCTAAAGTGTACAGATGTTTGAATTTCACATTCAACTACAGCAGAGATGAGAATACAGAATATTTCTATCACTCCAGAAAATAACCTCGGCTTCTTCCCAGTTAATCCAGCCTTTATCCTTGGGGTAACTATTATTCTGGCTTCTAGCATTATAGATTCCTTGTTGCTTGCCCTTGAACTTCATATAAATGTAATCATACAGTGTGTCCTATGCGTGTCTGGCTCCCTTCACTCACTGTGATAGGAAGAATAATGAACCTTTAAAGGTATCATCAATCACTTCAGCTAAAGTCAAGGGCACATTTCTTGTCACCTTTTCCTGTTGAAGTTAAGATGCTTTCAACAGTGTGGAAGAGTCTTATCAGGCCATTTTCCTCCATGAGGAAGGTGACAGCGGTGGTGGATATTAAAGAAAAAAAAAGATCATTAATGTATCTCTTTCTGCTATATTCTGGAGGTTTTTATTGTTCCTTCCAGAACTACCTGGTTTATTATTTCGCCACCATTGCTGCAAAGTTGGTTTATCCCATAGCTATAAAACTTATTTTTCAGCAGTTACCTGTTCATGCCACACCTGTGATCAAGAGAGTTCAAGTGCAGTAAGGACAAAGACATTTTTGTAAAACTTACAGAGATTCATTATGTCATCCACTTTGGCTCTTGTACGTTACTTAGGGGCATTCAGTGAGTAGCATATTAGCATTTTGTTTTTAAAAATTGCAATTTGTTTCAATAATACATAGTTCCAAATATGCTACGCTATGCTATGCTAAGTCGCTTCAGTCGTGTCCGACTCTGTGCGACCCCATAGACGGCAGCCCACCAGGCTCCATTGTCCCTGGGATTCTCCAGACAAGAATACTGGAGTGGGTTGCCATTTCCTTCTCCAGTGCATGAAAGAGAAAAGTGAAAGTGAAGTTGCTCAGTCATGTCTGACTCTTAGCGACCCCATGGACTGCAGCCTACCAGGCTCCTCCGTCCATGGGATTTTCCAGGCAAGAGTACTGGAGTGGGGTGCCATTGCTTTCTCCAAGTTCCAAATAAGAGTATCTTAAATCTGTTAATCTGTATTTCTTCAAGTGGAAGACCAAACTGCTCTATCATGGCCAACTGAACCAAATATAGCAAGGTTCCTTCAGGGGAATATGGCCAGAGTTATGAGAAAGGACTTGATTTCTGCCCACAGAGAATAGCAAACACAGGCAATTTGGATTCTCCATTTCTAGCACCTACAGTTGAATAGTTGTAGCAGCCCAGAACACACTGTTGAATAGCAGTTTAGCTCAACCAGCAGTGTACATGGACTAGGTATTTGGGAGACCTCTGTGAATCAAGGGCTTCATTAAGCTAGTGACTTTGCATGAGACAGCAGAGCGTAAAATAGACTTTCTCCCAAATGCAAAAGGTAAAGCTGAGATGCCTTTGGGATGAAGCTAGCTGCATTCTTTGATATACTGTTTCCATTTGATAAGCAAGATCTTTTGAACCCTTCCTACCATATTATTCATGTGTTCAAGTTGACACACCTTATCAGCCTACCAGGCTGAAGACTAACAAGGAACCCATGAGTCAGGTATTTCTATAGAAAGTTAATAGCTAATTTTCAAAGTGGACATGACAGTTAGATATGGCAGAGGGACAGTTAGTCCAAAATCTCAAGGGGAGCCTCCAGGTGGAGCTGCTTCACTTGCCTGAGTCTGTAGCTGGCAAAATCATCAGTCACAAAGTGGTCATTACGACTGTGGGACACCAAAGGTAGGTGCTTCTCTACATGTTACTCTGTCCAACTGAGAGAATCCACTTGGTCACAGAGGGAGTTGGGAAATAAAAGCATACAAACATCAATCCCTGTCATATATTCAGTTGTATGATAAACAACAACAATTCATTGAGTTGGCCCAAAGATACTCTTCCACAAGGTCACCTTAGTTTCCCTTCCCATCATGAACTCTGCCCAAACTCCCATAAGGTGAATCTAAAGACCTCCTCCCACAATGGGACTGGTTAGGATGCTGACTTCTGGCACCTGCGGCAAATAGAGTTGTAAAAGTGTGAGTTTCTCCTTTTTTGGATATTTTTTAGCATATTGAAATCAGTGCATTTGAACTTTAGTCCACTTTGGGGACAGGGAGAAATTGTCCTGCCCCTAAGTATTATTCTTTTTATTTATCTATGTTTTATTTTAATTGGTGGCTAATTACTTTACAATATTGTGGTAGTTTTTGCCATACATTCACATGAATCAGCCATGGGTGTACATGTGTTCCCCATGCTGACCCTCCTTTCCACCTCCCTCCCCATCCCACCCCTCAGGGTCATCCCAGTGCACCAGTCCTGAGCACCCTGCCTCATGCATTGAACTTGGACTGGCGATCTATTTCACATATGATAACATACATGTTTCATTGCTATTCTGTCAAATCATCCCACCGTCACCTTCTCCCACAGAATCCAACAGTCTGTTCTTTACATCTGTGTCTCTTTTGCTGTCTTGCATAGAGGGTCATCATTACCATCTTTCTAAATTCCATATATATGCATTAATATACTGTATTGGTATTTTTCTTTCTGATTTACTTCTTTCTGTATAATAGGCTCCAGTTTCATCCACCTCATTAGAACTGATTCAAATGCATTCTTTTTAATAGCCGAGTAATACTGCATTGTGTATATGTACCACAGCTTTCTTATCCATTCATCTGCTGCTGGACATCTAGGTTGCATCCATATCCTGGCTATTGTAAACAGTGCTGTGGTGAACATTGGGGTACACATGTCTCTTTCATTTCTGGTTTCCTCGGTGTGTATGCCCAGCAGCAGGATTGCTGGGTCATATGGCAGTTCTATTACCAGTTTTTTTAAGGAATCTCCACATTGTTCTCCATAGTGGCTGTACTATTTTGCATTCCCACCAACATTGTAAGAGGGTTCACTTTTCTCCACACCCTCTCCAGCATTTATTGCTTGTAGACTTTTGGATAGCAGCCATTCTGACTGGTGTGAGATGGTACCTCACAGTGGTTTAGATTTACATTTCTCTGATAATAAGTGATGTTGAGCATCTTTTCATGTGTTTGTTAGCCATCTGTATGTCTTCTTTGGAGAAATGTCTGTTTAGTTCTTTGGCCCATTTTTTTATTGGGTCACTTACTTTTCTGGAATTGAGCTGCAGGAATTGCTTGTATATTTTTGAGATTAATTCTTTGTCAGTTGCTTCATTTGCTACTATTTTCTCCCATTCTGAAGGCCGTCTTTTCATTTTGCTTATAGTTTCCTCAGAGAATTCAGTATTATTCTTTTTAAAGTGATCAAAAGCAGGATAAAAGGGTAGGTGAGAGCTACTATATGCCAGGAAGCAAGTGCATCCACTTTCCATTTTGTGCTACATAGCAACTGCTTGCAACCCAACCAAATGAATTTCCAGTGTTTTGTCCACCCAAAACTCTATATATTGAGGGATAAAGTCATCATTGGTGACACCATCTATTCCAGCTTTGAGAGAACTTTCATTCAGCAGTCATGGCCATTTTGCTTCCATCTGAGACTAGGATTTTGGATCTTTGTCTTATTTGAACTTGAATCACACAATGACAGCTTTTCAAAAAAGAATCTACCTTAATATGGGGCATTTGGTGATCCATTTTCATGATAGCATCTTTTCATTTTTCATCAGTTTTAAACATAAGGGCTAAAGGACCTTTTTCGTGTGGTGGATCTGCCTGCAAACATGTACCTATATTTCTTTGGGTAGTTTCTCCTTCTCCAGTGAGTCACCATCATCAACATTGTACCAAATATAGGGCAGTAAGAGCTCAAATACTAGCCAATGCCTTATTTATAATTTCCCGTGTGAATTGGTCTCTATAAATTCTCCCCAAGAGGGTCAAAATTTACTTATAGCCATCAGAACTTCAAAACTGCACAACTTTGAAAAGTTTTACAAACTGTATATTAAATAATATTATTGAATTACTGATTACCTTAATTTGGAAATTATGTTTTAATGCTGGCTGGAAGAAGCACAAGATAGAATCAAGATTGCCAGGAGAAATATCAATAACCTCAGATATGCAGGTGACACCACCCTTATGGCAGAAAGTGAAGAGGAACTAAAAAGCCTCTTGATGAAAGTCAAAGAGGAGAGTGCAAAAGTTGGCTTAAAGCTCAACATTCAGAAAATTAAGATCATGGCATCTGGTCCCATCACTTCATGGGAAATAGATGGGGAAACAGTGGAAACAGTGTCAGACTTTATTTTGGGGGTCTCCAAAATCACTGCAGACGGTGATTGCAGCCACGCAATTAAAAGACGCTTACTCCTTGGAAGAAAAGTTATGACCAACCTAGATAGCATATTCAAAAGCAGAGACATTACTTTGCCAAAAAGGTCCATCTAGTCAAGGCTATGGATTTTCCAGTAGTCATGTATGGATGTGAGAGTTGGACTGTGA
>NW_011494866.1:726788-734055 GCF_000754665.1 Bison bison bison | reverse complement strand
GACTGCAAGGAGATCCAACCAGTCCATTCTAAAGGAGATCAGCCCTGGGTGTTCTTTGGAAGGAATGATGCTAAAGCTGAAACTCCAGTACTTTGGCCACCTCATGCAAAGAGTTGACTCATTGCAAAAGACTCTGATGCTGGGAGGGATTGGGGGCAGGAGGAGAAGGGGACGACAGAAGATGAGATGGCTGGATAGCATCACTGACTCTAGGCACGTGAGTTTGAGTGAACTCCAGGAGTTGGTGATGGACAGGGAGGCCTGGCATGCTGCAATTCATGGGGTCGAAAAGAATCCGACACGAATGAGCGACTGAACTGAACTGAACTGAATGTAAATTAAATATCCTTTTCTTTGGTAATATACACTGAATTATTTAGGCGCAAAAGGACATCATGCCTGTAGCTTACTTCCAAATGTTTCATTGATAATATGAAGAAGGAAGAGCAGCAGAAGGAGAAAAACATATACATGGAGAGAAAAAAAATGTGACAAAATATTAATAGTAATTAATCCAAATGAAAAGACCATGAGAGGTTATACTTTTTTTGCAGGGCCAAAAATTTTTAGGCAAACTGGAAGGAAGGAAATATATAATATATAGCATTTAAATTTTTTCACAGATACATGAGATGCATTTGCCAAGAACACTTGATAAATGATACACAGTTAAATATTATTGTAGGTTAGGGTAAAAAAGAAGAAAAAGATAGTAATATAGTTGAAGAGAAAATTATGGAAAGAAGATGGAACTTTCACCAAGAGTTGATAGATTGCTTCACCAACTTGGGAAGTAATTTTACTACATTCCTAATTTAGAAAACATAATTCTGGTGGCAAAGAGGGTGACTGGACATATGTTGAAGTTGGAGAGAGGAAGGCAAATTAGAAGGATATTATAAAAGTTCAAGTATGATATGATGCAGGCCTACTTTAAAATGAGTACAAAAAGGGGAAAATGTCAGAGGTTATTTTAGAGGCCTCATTTTTATTTCTTTCTCACATGATAGCACTTCAGACTGCTTAATAGTACAGTGGTCATCTTCTTTGCACTTGCTTGTCTGTAGTCTATAGCACCTAGATATATTAAACTTCCAGCTTCCTTTCTGGAAAGCCAGGTCTTATCACTGGCAAAAGAAAAGGTCATAGCTTAAGCGCTTTTCTAACAGTAGTTCTGTTCCTTTAGGAACAGACATGGTTGTATTTTTATTTTTTATTGGAGTATAGTTGATTTACCATGTTGTGTTACTTTCTGCTATACAGCAAAGTGAATAGTTTATACATAACAGAGAGTCACAACATATATAACTATCTTCTGGTTTGTTTTCAAGAGCCTGAAACTTAACTTCTCCACCAAATAGAATAGAAACCACTGTAAAACTTCCCATTTATAACATACACTTATTCCAGTACCAATAGAACTTTAGATCTGTGCTATGAAGTCACTTGCTTGGCTGAAATCCATTTAATTTTATTTTTCATCCAAATGTATGTTGTAATAAACACCTGAATATATATACAACATCTTCTGTATAAGAGAGAAACATTTTAAATATAATTAAAGCATATTTATGTCAGAATCATTGACTGAAAACACAGGCTACCTAGATAGAGTCTCCTTTCTAAATTTATTTTGCAAAATGAAAGGAATGCAAATATTCCTTTTTCTTCTTTAGCAGGAAGTCAGGGCAGTTGGGAATTATTTTCAGTTATGATTCTTTTCTATATAAATTTACAGTGGCATATACTGGGGAAAATAAAATACTTGCTAAAGGAAAAAAAGAAATATGCTCAATGAATTAAAAATGGGGAAGATTCACCAAACCATCCAATTCTTTCTTCCCACAGTTGAATTCAGGAAGATATTTTTGCACAGCAACCGCAAATTTTACACAATGTTTTATAAACATTGTCTTCAAACTCAATGAAAAAGTATGTGATACCTATTTTTTACTTTAAGAAATTACGTTGTGCTTAGAATTTGTCTTCTAGAAGATACAAGAATTAAAACATTGGCCTAGAATTTGGGTATACATAGTCACATATGGCACCCCACTCCAGTACTCTTGCCTGGAAAATCCCATGGACAGAGGAGCCTGGTAGGCTGCAGTCCATGGGGTCACTAAGAGTTGGACATGACTGAGCAACTTCACTTTCACTTTCATGCATTGGAGAAGGAAACGGCAACCCACAGTGTTCTTGCCTGGAGAATCCCAGGGATGATGGAGCCTGGTGGGCTGCTGTCTATGGGGTCACACAGAGTCGGACACGACTGAAGTGACTTAGCAGGAGCAGCAGCAGTCACCTATTTAAAAAGGCATCTTCGGAGAGGACTGAAATGCATTTTTTAAAATTACTTTGGACTTTGTAATAAATAGTTTATCAAACTCTTAGCTACAGACTCTTGTTAACTGAATTTAAAAGGTTGGCCAATAGAATAATATGTTAAATTGTATCATTTGTGGTACAGCATTTTAAGTACCTCAGTTCAGTTCAGTTCAGTCGCTCAATCGTGTCCGACTCTTTGTGACCCCATGAATCGAAGCACGCCAGGCCTCCCTGTCCATCACTAATTCCCGGAGTTCACCCAAACTCATGTGCATCGTGTCAGTGATGCCATCCAGCCATCTCATCATCTGTCATCCCCTTCTCCTCCTGCCCTCAATCCCTCCCAGCATCAGGGTCTTTTCCAAAGAGTCAACTCTTTGCATGAGGTGGCCAAAGTATTGGAGTTTCAGCCTCAGCATCAGTCCTTCCAATGAACACCCAGTACTGGTCTCCTTTAGGATGGACTGGTTGGATCTCCTTGCAGTCCTAGCTTCTATTTAAACTCAGAACTAGTTTAAATCATTAAAAATTAATTTTAGCATATTCAGGCATCTACTTTCCCTGTAGAAAGAGGGCTGAATACCTGTGCCCAAACTCTGCACCTCCTCTCAGTGGGTGTGCTGCATGAGCCCATTCACACATGTGCACACACACATGTGCACACACGTGAGCACACACACACAAACACACACACATGCATCAGCCAGGCTTGATCTAATTTCTTTTTTGCTCTCTCTATCTCTCTTTCCAGAATCATGGTGCTGTTACAACCTCATGAATTTGCTTCTCTAAATGCTACTTTGTTGTTACCCTGGGCTTAGGTTAGTGTGGCATTTCTTCAGAGTTTTAAATAACACTGATTAAGCCCTTGGATTTCTTTGGAAGGAATGATGCTAAAGCTGAAACTCCAGTACTTTGCCCACCTCATGCGAAGAATTGACTCATTGGAAAAGACTCTGATGCTGGGAGGGATTGGGGGCCGGAGGAGAAGAGGACGACAGAGGATGAGATGAGATGGCTGGATGGTTGGATGACATCACCGACTTGATGGACATGAGTTTGTGTGAACTCCAGGAGTTGGTGATGGACAGGGAGGCCTGGCGTGCTGCGATTCATGGGGTCGCAAAGAGTCGGAGACGACTGAGCAACTGAACTGAACTGAACTGAAAGAACACAGATACAGGACCAAAATGCTGGGACATGTATCTAGATTCTGCTGCTTACTAGTTGTGGAAAATTTGGAGTTACTTTTTTAAAAATTATTATTTATTTATTATATTAAGGGGGGGTGATAATGTAGTACTTCCTCATATGTTATGAGGAGTGGGTAATATTTTATTACAGTATCATGTGGCAGAGCACATGATAAGCACTATCATGGTTAAACACTGTGCTGCTACCATAGTTGTTGATTTCACCTTGGCACCTTCAGAGATGTAGAGATGCTTCCTATACAGATTTCACTGACACTTGTTCCATGAGAAGAATGCTGGTTCTACATTTCTGAAAAATAAGCCTAACTCTGAGGCCTCCATTTTATTGATGAATGTAACACTCTTGCTTGTTGCTTCATATTTTGAGGTCTGGAAGATATGTGCATATCTCAGAAAAAAGACACAGAAACCAAACATCTGCTGCTAATTGATAGGGAAGTAGTTGCATTGAGATATTGGTTCTGAACCATTTTGTGGTCACAGGGCATTCTGCTTTTTCATGGTGGAGAGTAGTAACCTACATAAGACAAAGAATTACCTATCTTTTCCACCTTTTTCCATTTTTGGTTACTTGCCATTTTGCTCTTTTGCAGGAAGAGTCAGTTTGCAAACTCCTCTAGCAATGACAAGACTTCCTTTCCCCTGTTTGTGTGTGTGTTAGTCACTCAGCTGTTAAACACAGTCTGAGTTGGAGGCTTTGAAACAAGATAAATTCTCCATATAAATTAAGAAATGGGAGCTTGACTCACTTTTTGGTGACAGAAATGATTAATTAATTCATTCAGTCAGTATTTTAGCAAGCATTATTTTTAATGTCTTCTCTGAACCTGAGTTGGTGATGGACAGGGAGGCCTGGCATGCTGTGGTTCATGGGGTCACAAAGAGTCGGACATGACTGAATGACTGAAGTGAACTGAACTGATTAAACCTAGGAGATATTCTGCCCTCTTCCAATAAAGGATGGTTAGTTTTAGCTAGACAACTACTTTATTTTTCTCATCTCTATATCCTTGGTGGAAGGAGGTATCTATCAGATGTCTATGTGTTTGAGTGAACTCCGGGAGTTGGTGATGGACAGGGAGGCCTGGCATGCTGTGATTCATGGGGTCGCAGAGAGTCGGACATGACTGAGCGACTGAACTGAACTGATGTTCCATAATAATTAGAAAAAAGAAGAACCAAGTGTAAGAATGGACTAGAATCATTTGGAAAGAGATTCGTGACAAAACTTTCTCCATTAGATATCTATTTTATTGCTAGCTTCCTTTAATATCACACACTCTGTGCTGGCTTCATAATCAAGCAAAAATCTGACATCAAGTCAGTTTCCCAAGCACATATCTCTACTTAGAAGACAATAAACTCACTGACTGATCCAGATATATACACAAACTTTCCAAGTCCTGGATTCTTTCTACTGTATCAATCATTCCAAATTTACCAGTGCAAAAAGTTTAAAATGCTTGTCACAATTTTTCTTTAGACAAAATATAGCAATATGTTGAATATTAGGGGGTAATACTTTTCAAATGTATTTGAATGCTACTGTAATTAATAACAAAAATTACTTAAAGCATTGCTGAGAATGTAATTGCCAGAACTTAGAAGCAATCATGATGGTCTTCAGTAGGTAAATGGATAAATAAACTGTGATACATCCAAAGACTTAAATGTCATTCAGTGCTAAAAATGAGTTTTAAAGCCATGAAAAGAATTACACAAAATTCTGGAAAAATCAAACTATGGAGACAATAAAAAGATCAGTGGTTTCCAGTGGCTAGGGCATGGGTTGAGGTGGGGGATAATAGGCAAAGCACAGAGAATTTTTAGGGAAGTGAAAATATGATACACATAGTAATTTCACATTGTGTGTGTCAAAGACATCAGTAGGGCCTACTATTGAATGGTGAATATAGCTTTAAAGATTAATAACCTAGGTATAATTCTGAGTTTTCTTTAAAAATTTTCCTTTTCAAATATATGATATGTCAATGTTGAAATATATTGAGCCATTATTAATTATCATCATTCTATTATTTATCATGTCACTTCTCAAGGTGACAACTAACTTTGAAACAAGAATTTCAAACTCAGGATTAATTTTGATAGGAAGAAAGGAAAAGTTTCAATCTGTATCATCAGTTACAGAGAATTGTCAAACAACAACTAGATAAATGGGTGTATAGATTAAAGGAAAGTAGAAGAATTTTGTTTTATGTAAATGATAAAGTAGATCCTATTATTCTAGGGGCAAAATTCTAGTGGTCTTAGTATCTAATACTGAAATATTAACAGTACTATTATCTCATGCTGAAACATAAATATTAGTATCTAATACTGAAACATTAACAGCATTAATATTTAAGTAGTAGTTAATATTTGTCTGCTTTATAAACTTTGAAGAAATTTGAAGAGTACAATAAACGATCATGATGTTGAACATACATTTAGTGTAAATACCAACTGCTTATTAGAATGGTCATAAACTATACATTATTAACATTGTACTCAATTTTCTTTGGATCTCGAAGTACCACGTATGCTTAAATATCCTACCTACTGCATTCTGCCATTTTACAAGTTCCTCTTTAGCTCCCATTGCTGTGTCAGGCACTGGGAATTCAAAAAGTAAGTCACAGTTCTAAAGCAAGGCATTCTAAACCTTGTGATTGTGATGAAAGGGGTACCCAGCATAGCCTGAAGTGGTCCAAGAAAGACAGACTTCAATGCATACTCAAAGCATAAATAGAAGTTGGTCTTCAGGATAAGCTAATAAGTTGAAAGCCCTTTCATGCAAATATTCCTTAAATATCCGACAACCTTAGCAGTCAATGTGTTGAGTGGCTAATAACATAGACTGGATTCAGGTTGTGCTATGCTCAGTTGTGTCCGACTCTTTGCGACCCTGTGGGCTGTAGCCCACCAGACTCCTCTCTCCATGGGATTTTTTCAGACAAGAATACTGGAGTGGGTTGCCATTTCCTTCTCCAGGGGATCTTCCCAACCCAAGGATTGAACCCGAGTCTCCTATATCACAGGTAGATTCTTTATCAGACTCTACTATTATCTGTGTAACTTGAGCTAGTTACTAAAACTCTGTGGGCTTCATTTTCCTCATCTATAAAATGGAGATCATATTACTAGTTCCTACATCAGAGGTATTTCTGTGAGGATTGAAAGTGTTAATGCACGTAAAAACTTAGAACAGTTCTTGCCACATAATAAATGCTGGTCAGGGATGGCTGTTGCCATTTATTTTCAGGAGCTAACTAAATACTCTTAGCTTGGGGGACACTCACAAAAGCAACCAGCCACTCCCCTGTTGCCATGAACAATCTGGCTCTGTCCCCAAGTTTTCATATTCCACACAGAAATTTATATCCCCTGCATTTGTCTGGACTCACTGTCCTAATAAAGTAATGTAGAACTCTATCGGTTTAGGACTTTGTTCCTTGGGAGCCCCACCTTTACTCCGACCTCTAGTATTGAGTGTTACTGCAGCCTATAAACATTACTCTCTGTGGTAAAGTCATTTTTTTCTCATATGTTACAGTTTTACTGATTATGTCTAGTCCCTTACAGCCTAGGACTCTAGAAACGGTCTGACAGGTCTGCTCATCTGCTGCTGCTGCTGCTGCTAAGTCGCTTCAGTTGTGTCTGACTCTGTGCGACCCCAGAGATGGCAGCCCACCAGGCTCTGGGATTCTCTGCCATCCCTGGGATTC
>NW_011494866.1:713578-726688 GCF_000754665.1 Bison bison bison | reverse complement strand
AGTCGTGCCTGACTCTTCGCAAGCCCATGGACTGCAGCCTACCAGGTTTCTCCATCCATGGGATTTTCCAGGCAAGAGTAGTGGAGTGGGGTGCCTTTGCCTTATCCGGGTCTGCTCATCAAGATAGGCAAATCTCAGAGTGTGTGTCTCTCAGAAAGGGGAGCAAAAGGGTCTCGAGAAAGGTGGGTAAAGAGTGAAGTAGTGGGATGGAGAGGGTCTTAGCATTCTAAGGAGAAAGAACTGATTTCTTTCTTTCTTTTTTTTTTTTTTAAAGAAGTACTTCAACTTGGACTTAATGATTTCTTTGAGTTTAGTCCTGAAACATTCTGGTAAGTTCCTATTTGTTTACAGAAGGTAACACTTAAATTTGGGTAATTGAGTTCACATTTGACCTATCACAGCCCTCTGTTCTGTTTCTGCACCCAT
Organism: Bison bison bison; assembly: GCF_000754665.1. Lineage (NCBI taxonomy): Eukaryota > Metazoa > Chordata > Mammalia > Artiodactyla > Bovidae > Bison > Bison bison. Next base: position 726,262 of record NW_011494866.1, on the reverse strand, counting down.
CAATATCCAAGAGCTATTTGTCTGACCTAGGAGCCATGCATTGGTGTGCATTTGGCTAAAATACATGAGAGAATTTTTTAAATCTTCACCAAATTAAATTCTTCGGGAGCAAGGCTTTCATATTTCTTATTTGTCTCTTCAAGCCCCATACCTAAAAGAGGTTCAGTTCGGTTCAGTCACTCAGTTGTGTCCGACTCTTTGTGATCCCATGAACCACAGCATGCCAGGCCTCCCTGTCCATCACCAACTCAGGTTCAGAGAAGACATTAAAAATAAAAATAATGCTTGCTAAAATACTGACTGAATGAATTAATTAATCATTTCTGTCACCAAAAAGTGAGTCAAGCTCCCATTTCTCAGTTTATATGGAGAATTTATCTTGTTTCAAAGCCTCCAACTCAGACTGTGTTTAATGGCTGAGTGACTAACACACACACAAACAGGGGAAAGGAAGTCTTGTCATTGCTAGAGGAGTTTGCAAACTGACTCTTCCTGCAAAAGCAAAACGGCAAGTAATCGAAAATAGAAAAAGGTGGAAAAGATAGGTAATTCTTTGTCTTATGTAGGTTACTACTCTCCACCATGAAAAAGCAGAATGCCCTGTGACCACAAAATGGTTCAGAACCAATATCTCAATGCAACTACTTCCCTATCAATTAGCAGCAGATGTTTGGTTTCTGAGATATGCACATATCTTCCAGACCTCAAAATATGAAGCAACAAGCAAGAGTGTTACATTCATCAATAAAATGGAGGCCTCAGAGTTAGGCTTATTTTTCAGAAATGTAGAACCAGCATTCTTCTCATGGAACAAGTGTCAGTGAAATCTGTATAGGAAGCATCACTACATCTCTGAAGGTGCCAAGGTGAAATCAACAACTATAGTAGCAGCACAGTGTTTAACCATGATAGTGCTTATCATGTGCTCTGCCACATGATACTGTAATAATTGCTTTATAAATATTACCCACTCCTCATAACATATGAGGAAGTACTACATTACCACCCCCTCCTTAATATAATAAATAAATAATAATTTTTAAAAAAGTAACTCCAAATTTTCCACAACTAGTAAGCAGCAGAATCTAGATACGTGTCCCAGCATTTTGGTCCTGTATCTGTGTTCTTTCAGTTCAGTTCAGTTCAGTTGCTCAGTCGTCTCCGACTCTTTGCGACCCCATGAATCGCAGCACGCCAGGCCTCCCTGTCCATCACCAACTCCCAGAGTTCACTCAAACTCACGTCCATCGAGTCGGTGATGCCATCCAGCCATCTCATCCTCTGTCGTCCCCTTCTCCTACTGCCCCCAATCCCTCCCAGCATCAGAGTCTTTTCCAATGAGTCAATTCTTCGCATGAGGTGGCCAGAGTACTGGAGTTTCAGCCTTACAATCACTCCTTCCAAAGAACATCCAGGACTGATCTCCTTTAGAATGGACTGGTTGGATCTCCTTGCAGTCTGTGTTCTTTACCACTATAAAAATGAAAGTGTTAATTGCTCAGTCATATATGACTCTTTGTGACCCCATAGACTGTAGCCTTCCAGGCTCCTTTGTCCATGGGATTCTCCAGGCAAGAATATTTGAATGGGTAGCCATTCCCTTATCCAGGGGATCTTTTTGATCCAAGGATCCAATTCAGGTCTCCTGCATTGCAGGCAGATTCTTTATCCTCTGAACCATCACTATACTAAAGAAGAAATATAGTATATGCTTACAATTTGGAAAACAAATGATACCTCTGAAGCTTTTAACTAAATTAATTGATAAGGTCTCTTGAGCTCCTGCCAAAAAATTTAACAAACATATATGCCAAACAATGTATTCAGCACTATGTGAATCTCATGGTGATGGGTAAGGAATCATCTCTGCGCCACAATGAGTGATGAGCTATAAAGGGCAGGTGTGTATAACCAATGGCAAGAGGAATCAAATGAAATAAACACAATAATGGAGAAACATTTTTTGATGCAGGAAGGAGGCCAGTGTTAGAAACAATTGACAGTGGGTTCCAAGGCTTTTGATTTATCTCAGATATTTATTTATTTGGCAGTACAGCATGCAAGATCTTAGTTCTCCAACAAGGGATCGAACCCAGGCCCCCTGAAGTGGACACACAGTGTTAACCACTGGACCATTACGGAAATTTCTAAGATACTTGTTTAAATTAAGAGTCCAGCTTTTGAGGGCCTAAAACTATAAACAGAGGGTCATAATATTTGACTAGTGGAGAGAGCACAGATCAGAAATTAAAAGATCTTTAAGACTAATTCTTTCATTAATTAGTAATCTGAGTTTCAGTTACCTTATCTTTTGTATAGATATGTAAGTCCTCCTCCCATATTTATTTACCCTTTTTTTTTGGTTCATTATTTTAGGCAATATTCAGGTAGACAATGTGTAAGGATACACAGAGCAATCAGTAAAATACTGTGAGTGTTAGTATTCTTTGTTTTTTCTCTACTTGGTATCACGCAACAAAACTCGCTGTAGCCACATGGGATGAACACCATCCACAGCTTCAAGGTAGCATTCATATGGTTAACGGAAAGAAGGAATAGATCAAATCTCTTACTATACTGATTTTTTAAAATTATTTAATCACTCAGTTACTTACTTGAAATGATGTGGTAAAAGATGTGATACATATATACAATGGAATATTACTCAGACATAAAAAGGAATGAATTTGAGTCAGTTGCAGTGAGGTGAATGAACCTAGAACCTGTCATACAGAGAGAGATATGTCAGAGGAGAAAACCAAATATCATTTATTAACACATACATATGGAATCTAGAAAAATAATAGAGATGAACCTATTTGCAAGGAAGAAATAGAAACACAGATGTAGAAAACAGACATGTGGACATGGGAAGGAGGGAGGGGAGGGTGAGATGAATTGGGAGAGTTGCACTGACATGTATACACTAGTTCAGTTGCTCAGTCACGTCTGCTCTTTGCAACACAAGGCCAGGCTTCCCTGTCCTTCATCAATCCCCCGAGCTTGCTCAAACTCACATCCATTGAGTCAGTGACGCCATGCAATCATCTCATCCTCTGTCGTCCCCTTCTCCTCCTGCCTGCAATCTTTCCTAGAACAAGGTTTTTTCCAGTGATTCAGTTCTTCACATCAGGTGACCAAAGTACTGGAGCTTCAGCTTCAGCATCAGTTCTTCCAATGAATATTCAGGACTGATTTCTTTTAGGATTGACTGGTTTGAGCTCCTTGCAGCCCCAAGGACTCTCAAGAATCTTTCCCAACACCACAGTTCAAAGGCATCAATTCTTCAGTGCTCAGCTTTCTTTATGGTCCAACTGTCACATCCATACATGACTACTGGAAAAACCACAGTTTTGACTAGATGGACCTTATATATACACTATCATGTGTAAAACAAATAGCTAGTGTATATCTAAAACAGACCAAGATGTGGAGAAATGGAATCCTCATACATTGCTGGTGAGAATGGAAATATACAACTACTGTGAAAAGTGGTATGACAGTTTCTCAAAAAGATAAACATTGCATTTCTGTGTCATTCAGAAAGTCTACTTCTGGGTATACACTCCAAAGCATTGAAACGGGTATTCCACAGGTATTTGTACACACGTTCATAGTAGCATTAGTCATGATAGCTAAAACATGGAAGCAACACAATGAATAAACAAAATATGGTATATACATACAATGGAATATTATTCAGCCTTTAAGAAGAGGGAAATTCTGACACATGCTACAACATAGATAAACCTTGAAAACAGTATGCTAAGCAAAACAACCAGTCACAAAAAAGACAAATGCTGTATGATTCCACTTATATGAGATAACTAGAGTAGTCAACTTTCTAGAAACAGAGTACAGTGGTGGTTGCCAAGGGCGGGGGGAGAACGGAATAGGAGTTAGCATCTAATGGGCATGGAGTTTCAATTGGGGAAGATGACAAAGTTCTGGAGATGGATGATAATGATGGTTGCACAGCAATGTAAATATATTAAATGCCACAGAACTGTATACTCAAAGTAGTTAATTTTATATTATATCTGCTGCTGCTGCTAAGTTGCTTCAGTCGTGTCCAACTCTGTGTGACCCCTTAGATGGCAACCCACAAGGCTCCCCCATCCCTGGGATTCTCCAGGCAAGAACACTGGAGTGGGTTGCCATTTCCTTCTCCAGTGCATGAAAGTGAAAAGTGAAAGTGAAGTCGTTGAGTTGTGTCCGACTCTTAGTGACCCCATGGACTGCAGCATACCAGGCTAAGTCAAGATTAGAGAACTAAGGTAAATTGCATGGCATACACTCCCCCAACTAAAAATAAATACAAAGCAAAGAGATAAGCTAATACTGGTTGATGCATGTGTTGATAAGACAAAAAAATAATAATAATAAAATAAGCTACTAGCCCTAACTGGAAACCTATGACTTCTACCCTAGTCTCTTAGGTATTTCTCTTGGCAAGGTTCTGTAGCACTTTATATTTGACAAGAGATCAGAATGTAGTAGTGATTCAATAACAGTTTAATAAAGAAGACTTTTTTGGTACCTAAGTTTGAGCTTTGAGCTATATAATCTATAAAATCAACTCTCTTAATATGTCCATCCTTTCAGAAAATAACTAAATAATATTACTGGCCTGTGTATGGTATAGTTGGGCTTCCTAGGTGGCTTAGAGGTAAAGAATCTGCTTGCAATGCAGAAGCCACAGGAGAAGTGGGTTCAATCCCTGGGTCAGGAAGATCCCCTGGAGGAGGGCAGGGCAACCCTCTCCATATTCTTGCCTGGAGAATCCCATGGACAGAGGAACCTGGTGGACTATAGTCCATAGGGGCGCAAAGAGTAGGACATGACTGAAGCAACTTAGCATGCACGCACACACATATAGTATAGTTACCTTGACTCGTTAATTAAATCTTCTTACCTGATACCTGTTTTCTTTTGATAGTAGATTCTTCAAAAAGCTGTGAAAATCCTTTATTCTGAGGATGGACATCACATCTGACATAGTCACATAATGCTAAATCGTTACTTTAGATCAATTGCCATTAGCAACTTTATAATGAAATTTCCTAAAACAAAATCAGATGAAATTTAAAATTGATTTTGTGACTAGGGCTCTGAGTCATGCGATCCATTAAAACAAAAACTTTCTAATATTTATACCTGGGATCTAAATCTTATATACTGTCAAATGCTCTAGTCTGTAAGTCTAAGTAGCCAGCAATATTTCTAACAAAATACAGCTAATACATGCATGAATACACAGAAAAATACACATGTACAATCCATTCATTATTGTCACTTTTCCCTTGGGTATCAAAAAGCAACAAAATCTTAGTTTATATACTTTCCCATATGAAAAACAATTACTTGAAATATTGCAAAAAGCTTATGAAAAGGTTTTTCGTCAGTCGTCTCTAGCTAACTTATCAAGCATATACTCCCTGATTATTTTCCTAAAGCACATTTTTGATCACATCACTACATTTCACAGAAACCATCAAGAGTTCTTTATGGCCTGAGAAGTGAACCCAAAAACCTCACTCAAACAGCCCAGTGCCTGGAACAGTCTGCAACTTCCTTCTCCAAGTGCCCTGCACTGCTTTTCCTTATTCAACCTCCTCTCTAAACAAAACAGGCAACCTGCCATTCCTGAACAAACCGAAAATTTCCAGTCCCTAGAACTATTGATTCTGCTTGGTTGCCATGCAATTTTATGTATCTATATTCCACTCTTCCACATCTAAGTGTGCTATAATCATCTTGCTTAGCTGTATACTAGCGTATAGAAAGGAGTACACATACAGATGGGCTTTCCTCCACTGGTTTATAAATTAACACTAAGTACTTTGTGGTATTTGTTTAAAACTTACAAAGCTAGACAGATATTTTGGCTTTCTAGGAATCTGGAAGTCAAAGTTCTACATGATTTTATGCAAGTTTCTCTTTCTGGAAGTAAGTTTAATGAAAAAAAATGCAATCATTTTCAACTTGTTTCTCTGGAAATTTTGACCTTTGAGGAATAAAAAGAAACTGCATACACAAACATTATTTGTATATTCCACAAACATTCATTGAAATCTTCCATGTGCTTCAAATTATTGAAGAAGAAAATGGAAACCCACTCCAGTGCTCTTGCCTGGAAAATCCCATGGACAGAGGAGCCTGGTAGCCTACAGTCCATGGGATCACAAAGAGTTGGACACGACTGAGCAACTTCACTTTCACTTCAAATTATAGATGGTAATTTAAAATGATGGAAAAAATATTAATACATTCTTTGGAGTAAAGAGACATAATTATAATACAGAGTAGACAGTTCTCTTGCCTGGAAAATCCCATGGGCAGAGGACCTGGTCGGCTGCAGTCCATGGGGTCGCTAAGAGTCAGACACAACTGAGCGACTTCACTTTCACTTTTCAGTTTCATGCATTGGAGAAGGAAATGGAAACCCACTCCAGTGTTCTTGCCTGGAGAATCCCATGAATGGAGGAGCCTGGTGGGCTGCGGTCTACGGGGTCGCACAGAGTCAGACACTACTGAAGTGACTTAGCAGCTTAGCAGCAGCAGACAATGACACATTGTGAAAAAAGAGAGACAGAGAGATTGTGCCTGCTTGGGAGGATCCCAGAACGCTTCGCATTAAAGCAAGTTGTTTCCATTTGTCTTCAGCAAATGTCAACCATAATGGAAAACCATTAAGACATCTAAGTATAAAACCTTTCATCATGAATCTGTTTCCATGGTGTCAGTTCTATATGTTTATATAGACTATTTTCTTGGTCTCATGAAAAAGATTTTAATAAATGTATGCACACAAAAACAGTGAAAGTTGCATTTGCCACAAGATAATAGCATTCTTAAATATTAGTGATTTGGAATATTACTGTGTATATTCCTATCCTGGAATAGTTCTCTCTTTGAGATTTGGGGAATGTTTTCAGATTATCTTGTCCTCACAAACTATTGATGTTGTCTGAGTTCATCAGCACAAAATAGGTCCATGAGAGGAAGATAAGCACTTATTTCAGGAACTACACTTGTCTTTCACACATGAAAAGGGCTAGAGGTGACTATGAGTTAATTGCAACTCATTTCAGGGCTCCTCTTGCCTTTAGTGTGTATCTTAAGAGATATACTCCAGATGCACTTTCCTTCTTTAGAAAAATATATGAATTCCTGTGATGAAGGGAGAAGCAACCAAGAAATCCTGCTTAATACATGCTGGAACATTGCCATTAACGAAGGATAAATATAGTCGTTTTTTTGAAATGTCAAGCAGAGCAATGGATTTTTTAAAATATAACAAATATTTATTTAGTTCCTAAAAGTGCCACAGTGTCAGGCACAAGGGACATTGCAGTGAAATAGGCAAATGGTCCATGCTGTCCATACAAGACACGTTGCAGGTTTATGATCTATGGGTTACAAGAAGAGAGAAGGTAAGAGGTTGGAGAAGAGAGGAGATAAAATGCAACTGATTAACAAGCAAACAAATTTCAAAACATAATTTAAAATAGTGATGAGTGCTATGAAGACAATAACTCAGGGCTATCTGATAAAGAGGAAATTGGCAGAGACCTTTGGTTAAGTGGGTATGGAAGGGAGTCATATATAAGAAGGTGATGTTGGAACTGATGCCTGAGTAACCAATTTACAAAACAACAGCCATGTAACAATCCAAGCACAAATGCAATTAGGGCAAAGATCCTAAGGCGGAACATAGGTTGAAAGATTCCAGGGGGAAAAAAAAAGCAGTAGAACAGAAGCATGATGACTGAGGTGCGGGGTGCTCCAAAGTTGTGGGGTTTAGCAAGATCATTTAAGATTATGTAGGAAGATCTTTTAAATTTGTGTAGTATATGTAAGTAGTTTGGATTTTATTTTGTAAAGCCCTGATTTGAAGTCATGGTAAGGATTTCTGTATACTTTTGCATACATTAGTGAAGTAAAAGTTTGATGTTTATATTTATTCAAGCAGCAATGGATGAGGAACTCCTATGTTCTAGAGTCTGGAATTAAAGCAGAAAGTAGACAGGAGGATAGACTTAGTACTTACTCTCTAAGAATTTATAGAGTGATAGAAGAAAAGCACTAAAAGTTCCAAGCATATTATATCACATTTATAAAATGGTTTGGATCATCTAAGGACTGATATACCTTCCAGTCAGTAATATCTTTTCATATAATATGGCATATAAATTGAGCCTTGAAATACAGATGCATTGAGTTGGAAATAGAGGCACAGGGAGGTTCTGGAAAATGGATTATGACAGAAGGAAAAATACAAGACACTTTATGGAATGCAGTGAACAGCATTTAACTAAGTGTGGTTGATACTGGCCTTATATATGAGACAATGAAGTGAAATTTGTTAATTCACTCATTTATTCAGTGAATATTGAGCAAGTACTATGTAAGAGGAGCCATACTAGCTGCTAGTGAGCAGTAATGAATGAGACAAAGTTCTTGTTCTTATGGAGGAGTTCGGTTGGTGGGAGGGGTAGATAGACAATAAATAAATAAGTAAATACAGACTGCAAGGTGATAGTAAATGCTATGGAGGAATATCAAGCAGAGAGGAAGAGTAGGTAGTTTGTAGGTAGTTAAACTTTCACGAAGGGTAATAAGAAAGACTCGTCTAATAAGTGACATTATAGCAAAGACCTAAAGGACATGAGAGAGTGACTCATTCAAACACCAAGGGAAGAGAATCAGAGCAGAAGAAGCAATCAGTAGAAATGCCCTCAAGTGAGAGCATACTAGGAATGTTCAAGTACAGAGACAGGTGTAACTACAATATTGGATGAGTTGAAAGTGATAGGAAATGAGGTTGCAGAAGTGCTTTGGGAAGGAGAGGATATAGACATGAGCATCTGGTAGGTGATAGCAAGTTGGGAAGCCAGTGGAAGGCAATGAACAAAATGGTAGAATGTTCTGAATTTCACTGCCAAGGGACACTATGACTCATGCGGTGAGAAGATGAGCATGAAACAGAAGCAGTAGGCTATGGACATTATCCAGGTGAGAGGTGGTGGTGACATGGATCTGGATCTTGATGGAGGAAGTGATGAGAAAGGCCAAATTGTGGAAATACTTTGAACAATAAAGTTTAACAATGGGTCAAATATTGATAAAAGTAGAGTCAGATTGACACCAAGTTTTTTAGCTGAAGTAACTAGAAGGATAGAGTTGACATTCACTCAGAAGAGAAAAACCCCAGAAGAACAGGGATTTGTTAGACAATCTAAATGGCAGTTATATACACAGTTTAAGATGCCAATTTGTAACTAAGTAGAGATTTTGATGGGCAGTTGAATGTATGGGTCTCGGGTTCAGGGCAAATGACTTGGCTGGAAATAAAAGTTGGGGAGTCATCAGAAGATACATGGCCTTTAACACCTTGTGACTGTATTATCTGAACAGTGGGGTAAATCTAGTGAGAAAAGATGAAGTTTGAGTCCTGAGGTACTACAGATTTAGAGGCCAGACAGAGGAGGAAAAATCAGCAAGGAGAGGAGTTCTAATGATGAAGGAAGTAAAAAGTGAGTCAAAAGGAATTAGTCTGCCAATAAATTAATGAACATAGAGTAATCAACACCAACAAATGCATTTAAGTAATATAAGAATTGAAAAGTCCCCATAGCATTTGGTATTGGGGAAGTAATTAGTGACTTAGCAAGAACAGTTAGAGTGGAGTGGTAATAATTTAAACTTCACCAAAATAGGATTAAGACAGAAAAGACAGAGAAGAATTAGTGAAAGTTAACTCCTCTGAAGAATTGATGCTTTTGAACTATGGTGTTGGAGAAGACTCTTGAGAGTCCCTTGGACTGAAAGGAGATCCAACCAGTCCATCCTAAAGGAAAGCAGTCTTGGGTGTTCATTGGAAGGATGCTGAGGCTGAAACTCCAATACTTTGGCCACCTCATGCAAAGAGTTGACTCATTGGAAAAGACCCTGATGCTGGGAGCGATTGAGGGCAGGAGGAAAAGGGGACGACAGAGGATGAGATGGCTGGATGGCATCACCGACTTAATGTGCATGAGTTTGGGTGAACTCCAGGAGTTTGTGATGGACAGGGAGGCCTGGCGTGCTGTGATTCATAGGGTTGCAGAGTCAAACACCGACTGAGCGACTGAACTGAACTGAACTGAACTGAACTCCTCTGAGGGGGGCTTCCCTGGTGAAGAATCCGCCTGACCATACAGGAAATGTGGGTTTGATCTCTGGGTAGGGAAGATCCCCTGGAGAAGAAAATGGCAACCCACTCTAGTATTCTTGCCTGGGAAATCCCATGGACAGAGGAGCCTGGCAGGCTATAGTCCATGGAGTCGCAGAAGAGTCAGACACAGCTTGGGGACTGAGCACGCACACAGATGGGGTAGCAAATGTTTGTAGAAATTTTTTTCTTCTAATTGCTTTTTGCTGCTCAATGAAATAGAAGGCAATTTTATCAGCTGAGAGTGAAGCCAGAAAGGAGGTGGTTATAGAGAAGATTTAGAGGAGACCTCTAAAGAAGTAGGAAGAAAAAATGGACGTTTCCCTAAGTGGACTATAAGTCAGTGTAAAATGTCTAAGATTAGCAGGCATGTATTTAAAAGTGGTGTCATTAAGTAAAGAATATGTTTTACTCATTATGATTGCAGAAGCAGTAATGAATTTAATCAACTTTAATTTTGTGAAATTAGTATGAAGTGAGGGGCAATAAGGAGATCAGCCCTGGGATTTCTTTGGAAGGAATGATGCTAAAGCTGAAACTCCAGTACTTTGGTCACCTCATGTGAAGAGTTGATTCATTGGAAAAGACTCTGATTCTTGGAGGGATTGGGGGCAGGAAGAGAAGGGGACGACAGAGGATGAGATGGCTGGATGGCATCACTGACTCGATGGACGTGAGTCTGAGTGAACTAAGGGAGTTGGTGATGGATAGGCAGGCTTGGCGTGCTGCGATTCATGGGGTTGAGAAGAGTCGAACACGACTGAGCGACTGAACTGAACTGAACTGAGGGGCAGTATGATGCATGGAAGAATTCTAAACTATTTGAAGACATAAGGGATATAAGTACAGTGAAAACATGATAAGATCTAAAAAGTATAGTTCCTGAAATACTGGAGTTTAGATACAAGGAAGACGGATTTGGAGCTGATAAGTTTGAAGATATTTTGATTACTCATATTTGATAAAGTCTAGTTGTTTTCCTCAAAGTGACTGGTCAAAGCTAGACCAAAAAATGGAATCATTTACAAAGCGGTAAAGAAATCAGGATAAAATGATCAATTTCCAGTATATGAAATAAGGGCCACAGATTTCATCTTAGAGTATGTGAGATATGCTGAAATTTTTAGGAAAAGTGCCCATGATAAGTATTTTGAAACAGGTAATCAGGGGAAGGGGATGTGGACAGAAACTGAAAGTAGGAGAGAAAAATAAGCAGTCTAATAACACCTTACGGAGTAAAAATGCAAAGGCAAAAACTGAGGAGAAGTTGGGTTGTATAAAGAAACATACAGACTGGACGCATGGTCTCAAGAATTTGGCATTCAAATCAGGTAGACAGGCTTGTAAGTAAATAATTTTGACCAGATGTGATAAACGCTGTGTCACAGATATGCACAAAATGTTATATAGACACGAAAGGGAATTAAACAATTCTGACGGTTCTGCAATGAGCAAAATTGAGGGATAAAGGAAAAATTTAACTGAAGACAAAATTGTTAGTTGAAAGCGGAGTGGTCATTTTCCAAGCAGAGGAAGGTAGAACTGGGTGTGCTCAGTAGAGAGAAGAGAAAGCTTAATATCTAAGCAGTGCAATAATATGACATGTCTAGTAGATAGTGCTGTTTTGGATACATTTTAGCATGGATGCTAGAGGGGGCATAGTGGGAAATAAGGCCAGACTTAGAAGTTGAAGGCAGTTGTGAGTAATTTGGAATGGCAACCGAAGGGATTTGGACCCTTTTCCTATGGGTACAAAGCTAGTGGAGGTGATGGAATTCCAGTTGAGCTATTTCAAATCCTGAAAGATGATGCTGTGAAAGTGCTGCACTCAATATGCCAGCAAATTTGGAATACTTAGCAGTGGCCACAGGACTGGAAAAGGTCAGTTTTCATTCCAATCCCAAAGAAAGGCAATGCCAAAGAATGCTCAAACTACCACACAGTTGCACTCATCTCACACTCTAGTAAAGTAATGCTCAAAATTCTCCAAGCCAGGCTTCAGCAATACATGAACCGTGAACTTCCTGATGTTCAAGCTGGTTTTAGAAAAGGCAGAGGAACCAGAGATCAAATCGCCAACATCCACTGGGTCATCAAAAAAGCAAGAGAGTTCCAGAAAAACATCTATTTCTGCTTGATTGACTATGCCAAAGCCTTTGACTGTGAGGATCACAATAAACTGTGGAAAATTCTGAAAGAGATGGGAATACCAGACCACCTGACCTGCCTCTTGAGAAACCTATATGCAGGTCAGGAAGCAACAGTTAGAACTGGACATGGAACAACAGACTGGTTCCAAATAGGAAAAGGAGTACGTCAAGGCTGTATATTGTCACCCTGCTTATTTAACTCATATGCAGAGTACATCATGACAAACGCTGGACTGGAAGAAACACAAGCTGGAATCAAGATTGCCGGGAGAAATCTCAATAATCTCAGATATGCAGATGACACCACCCTTATGGCAG
>NW_011494866.1:704163-713478 GCF_000754665.1 Bison bison bison | reverse complement strand
CAGGACATTACTTTGTCAACAAAGGTCCATCTAGTCAAGGCTATGGTTTTTCCTGTGGTCATGTATGGATGTGAGAGTTGGACTGTGAAGAAGGCTGAGCACCGAAGAATTGATGCTTTTGAACTGTGGTGTTGGAGAAGACTCTTGAGAGTTCCTTGGACACCAAGGAGATCCAACCAGTCCATTCTGAAGGAGATCAGCCCCGGGATTTCTTTGGAGGGAATGATGCTGAAGCTGAAACTCCAATACTTTGGCCACCTCATGTGAAGAGCTGACTCATTGGAAAAGACTCTGATGCTGGGAGGGATTGGGGGCAGAAGGAGAAGGGGCGCCAGAGGATGAGATGGCTGGATGGCATCACTGACTCGATAGACGTGAGTCTGAGTGAACTCCGGGAGTTTATGATGGACAGGGAGGCCTGGCATGCTGTGATTCATGGGGTCGCAAAGAGTCGGACACAACTGAGCGACTGAACTGAACTGAACTGAACTGAATGAGTATTCACTAAAAGTTTTAATTGTGTACTTTCAGAGGTTTTGTCTGTATGTGTGTATGTTTGTTTCTGTACAGTAAGCGTGTTTGCCAGTGTTTAAGACAGTGAATGATGTTCTCTCTTTTTTTTTAATAAGTCTGAACTTGTTTGGTCACACTGATCTCCCATAAAATGAGTGACAACTTAAATTGATGTTGTGGTTAAAGTACTTGCCCATTGAGAGGACATAATGAGCCTTCCTTTCTAGTAACCCAGTTGGAAACATTGGCCTCATCAGTATTACATTCTCATAAACTGAAACTGATTAACAATTATGTGAAGGGGCAAAACCAGAGCCTGGCCAATATCATCCGGCATTTAGATTCTCTTTGAATCCAGTTCCACATTTGTATAGTGGCAAGATGGATATGGACATATTTGATAATTGTAAGATTTGTTTCATGTCTGAAAGTGTGATGACTCCATACAAGGAAGGAAAAAGGCAAACTATAACTAAAATTTCACTATGAATATCCACATATCAAAAAAATGAAAGCAGTTATCCTGTTTTTCCAAATCAGGAATAAAATGTAAAATACTGTTGCCCAAAATAGAAATTGGTTAATATCCTATTAGGCCAACATTAAATAGGCACAAAATTATTAATATATTGAATGCTAGTACCTATATATTGATTTTCAAGGATAGTTGTGGCACATTGGTGTCTGGTCTGGTTAGAATAATTTTCTTGATGTTCAGTTCTTACTGGATTTATTTCATTTGAACTCAAAGGAATAAACCAAAACTTTAAAACAAAATTGGCCAGTTTTTCCTGTGTTTATACATTTTTTTAAATTTTGTGACAAAGTTTTGTAACAAAACCATAGGTCTCAGTGGGTGCATGAGGTTTAAGTGGTTTCATCTCAAACTGGAACCAGATGTGAGGACTGGTGAAGTGACCAAATGTCATATTACAAAACCAAAACAAAACCACTGTTCACTGTCTTCGTCTCTGCTAAGCACCAAAATGATGTGTTTCAAGGACCAGCAAGTCTGAATGAAATTTGTCTTCATTGGGAATTAGGATTTAATCCAAGACCAGCAAAGAGTAAAATCATCCAAGGTATTTGGGTGAAAATTTGCACCATAGATTTCAGAGGAAACTGTTTACCAAATGCTTGGAGCCTGATAATTAATGATATGGAGGTATTTTCACAATTCTACATACCTTATTCATATCCTTTTTAATATTCTTCTTCTTTTATACCCATAAGTGAGACAACTTTCACTTTTCCTCTCTTCCAGTTTCATCACTGCTCATCACTAGCACTTGCCATGAAGATTCCATTCTTTCATTAGAAATCACTGAATCCCTTTACAAGTGGGAAACTATGTCTCAGAGATATTTATTATATTATTATGCATAAATATTTGTTTATATAAAGGTAAATTACATATATAATTTTTTGGTGAAGTCATACCATTTATTGGAGGCTTAGAATTCCTCTAAATTTCTACAGCTTTAAGCATGTATAACCAAATAATATTTACCATAACTAGAGAAGGGCACATCCCAGATTATAAACATTCAAGCTCGAACAGTATAATCCCACATTGAACATTGAGGGAGATACCTATTAAAAATTCTAGGATGTGATAAGTGTCCCCTGAATGCCACAATGTTACCTACACTGATGCTTTCTTCATAGGTCCAGAAATATGGAGGGGAGCAGCACTCTTCTTCATGTCTCTAAATGGTTTCAAAATCTGAAACTAGCACTTTAATTTCACAGGTTCTCTACTATTGCACCAAAAGATATTTTTATTCTTGTAGCGTTCAAACAACCTAAATTTTCTAATTTCTTCTCATCAGTTATTCAGCCAGAGAAGAATAGCAAGATAAAGTGTACTGTCCTTTAAACATGAGTAAAGTTTTCAAAGTAGGTAATGTGAAGTCACTTGAAATCAAGTAGTGACCTAGCAGATAAAGTAATACAGTAGTCTAAAATCTTGTGTGTCATATAAACCAACAACATTAAAACTCAGAAGAGGAAAAATATTGGACAAGATAACCCAGCACCTAGCTAAGGTTGGAAACCCACTTGTTTTTGTTCAAACACGTGGCTAAAACAAATGTTGTCCACTTTCCATCTACAAGAATTAGTAGCTCTGCCAATAGCTGCAGTTTCCTAGGCCAAGATTCTCCCACATCTCATAAATCTTCTAAGTACAGTGGTGAAAAATTCCTTTTAAGGTTGTAACTGGTAAAAAAGGTCTGAAAAGAAAGACGAAATAATTGTTTCTTCTCCTGAAAAATGTAAAGGGCTTACAGGAAATGGCATGAAATTAGGATACCTAAACAGCAATAAATATCTATAGATGAGTAAGCCTTTTTACATTCTGGAAGCCATGGTATGATATACTCAGGATGTTGTTGAATTCTAAAACACTCTCTAACCCAAACTTATAAATAGCTCCCAAGTGATTGTTTGATTTCCTGACTTCCCCTAAGGGTAACTGGCTTAAATACATAATCCTTCAATAAACTGGCAAAGTTTAGTAACACAAAAGTTGGCAATAGACAAGGATATATGCATTTAAGGTAATAATGGCACCAGCATATGAGGCCTTCAGAAGCAGGGATTAATATTCTTGTAATTGGCTTTTCACCTCTTATACAATGATATTTCCATTCTCTGAATTTACAATCTTAGTAGATAACCATTATCATCATTTATATTGACTATTATTCAAAAAATATGAAATTTAACCTGCATTCTACACTTCATCAGTTTATAGCTCAAATAATAAACATATATTGATCAACTAATATATTCCAGGTACCGTGCTAGGCTCTGAGAATATAAAATGAAAAAAAAAAAGTGGTTTTCTTTGAGGAGTTTGCAATTCCAGAAAATGTAGAAGACTGAGGCAGAGAATTAGCAACTTGCATTTATTAATTTATAAGTAGGAGGAGCAGCAACAAAAAAGAGTAATACTTGACTTCCACAAGGCATACGTTTGGTTGCAGAAATCAAATGCCCCCTGAATAAGGACTTCATAAAATAGTTTGCTTCTATCAAATTCCAAATCCCAAGCCTAGCAGGTGAAAATACATAGATTTTCATCCTCTCATATCTCTAAAGAAAAGACTACAATTTGTTCTATAATGTTGGTTCCTTATGAAATTACAAATGAGCGAATGAGGCACTACTCCTTTAAACTTTATTATAATATATTTTAAAATCTAGCAAAATAGATGTTTAAAATATATAAATGTTTCTCATTTATAGCTATATATCTATATAAACCTAAATATATAGATATAAATGAGTAATGTTTATACCAAATATGGTTGTAAAACTGAAAATTCAACACCATAGAATGAACAGGAAAGTATATTTAAAGATATATTCTGACCCAGAGAAACAAATAGGTCCTATGTTTACATAAACTTTTCTAAATCATAAATTGTAGACAGAAAACTGCTCAATCATTTTGATACTAGGTATCAAAGACCATCAACATGCACACACACACACCCTAAATAAAATCCCATTCATACGCCTAGATTCAAAACCTCCTAAAATTAGTATATTTTAAAAAATCTGAAAAGTAGTAAACACAAAGAGCAATATATTCTGAAGAAATTAAAAAAACTCAGAAGAGAACAATAAAAATATCTTCTTTCCCTCATTTGATGTTTCTGTATTTTGTTAGAATTTGTTAAATATAGATTAGGATTTGCCTGACATATGTTATATTTTGGAGAAGGAAATGGCAACCCACTCTAGTATTCTTGCCTGGAAAATCCCATGGACAGAGGAGCCTGGCATGCTGCAGTCCATGGGGTCGCAAAGAGTGGGACATGACTGAGAGACTAACACACACACACACTATGTTAATTTTAACTTTGTTTTCAACTTTTTAAAAATTGTAAGTATTCTTCAGAATAGTGTTTAATTGTTTTTTGTTGTTGTTGTTAGTTTTTTCATTAACTTATTAACCTGATTTTACCCAATTCAAAAGTGTCTATTTTTGGAAGAGGAGAATTGATCATTTTATATTTATTGTAATTCTTATCTGTTAATCTTATTTCTCCTATCTATTTATTCTGTAAGTATTTGGAAATCTGGGAAAGGGTTGTGTTTTTTTTTTTCTTTCATATATTTTGCTGAAATTTATAGAATTTTTTTCTTCAACATGTGTACTTCTGGTGATAGATTTCTATCATTGTGATATAGCTATATATCTAGCATAGGGCCTCCTTACTTTAGTGTGAAAGCAAATAGCCTTTATGAGGTATTAGTGCTGAGTCCCTTCCTGATGGCAGAAAATAAGCTGAAAGATTTCTTTTGCCTGTGTCTTTTATGTGGAAGGACTTAACATGAGAAGGGTGAATCCAGAGGAGTTTAGAGAAAGAACGTGGATAAATAGTACCACATCCCAAATTTGATATCGAGTCCCGTTCAAAGAGCAATGTAGATATCAGCTAGTGACCTACAAGCACCTGGACAAAGGGCTTGAAGGAATAACAGGACAGTGTACAATTACTCATTAATGCAGGTTTTGGGCAAAAACTCAAGCCCAAGAATGTCTCACCAAACACAAGAAATATTATAGTTGCAATTCTCATTATTCAACTTAGTGTTTGACCTTGAGTATATGTCTTTATCCTTTTATTTTTTTTAATTTTTTTAATTTTATTTTATTTTTAGACTTTACAATATTGTATTAGTTTTGCCAAATATCGAAATGAATCCGCCACAGGTATACATGCGTTCCCCATCCAGAACCCTCCTCCCTCCTCCCTCCCCATACCACCCCTCTGGGTCGTCCCAGTGCACCAGCCCCAAGCATCCAGTATCATGCATCGAACCTGGACTGGCGACTCGTTTCATACATGATATACATATTTCAATGCCATACTTTTAAACATCATCAATTAAAGTGATAACCTCAATGATGGCAACACACTCCGGTATTCTTGCCTGGAGGATCCCAGGGACAGGGGAGCCTGGTGGGCTGCCGTCTATGGGATCGCACAGAGTTGGACACGACTGAAGCGACTTAGCAGCAACTTAGCAGCTACAAAACTCAAATTCTTGGCAAAAATTATCTTCCCAGACCAAGCTGTTTTTGTTTATCACTTAGGACTACACGAACTGGAAATTCCCTTGGAGGAGAGGCCAGTTTTAGTCTATTTTAGGTTTGTTTTACCTGATTATCATTTTATCCCATATTTGAGAAGCCAGAAAAGTACCTGGTATTGTATTCACCCTTTCCTGTTCCCCTCCAGTGACTCTGAAATGATTGCACCAGACACAGATCATGGGTTTTGCTTAAGCTTTCAAACAATAAAGCTGTAATTTTAAATACAGAAGAGAAGTTACCCTATTTTTGTTCTTCAATTAGCTAGAATGATTGAGGCTGGAAATTTTTTTGGAACAATCTCTCACACCTAGTTAGTCTTGCTTGTCATTTTATGATAACTCTCTGCATGCCCCAAGATCATGTCAACCCTGGAACATGATTTTATGAGGAAGCTCATTTAACATTTATGCCTTTACCAGGGCAGTTATTATTTCTACTAGTTAAACATTTCTAAATTGGATTACAATGTCAAACATCACATTTAGAATGTAAGTGTTCTGGTGGTCTGAATAGTGAATAAAAGGAGTTAAAAACATCATGTGTATGCAGTTGTTCATTGAGCTACTGGCTTGCAAGCATGGCATACTTTTGAATGTCAATTCAACTTGTAAAAATAACTTGGACTCTTAAACACTTAGGTCTGTATAATAATTTATAGACACAGATTAGAATCCCATAGAGTGCTTTGGAAATTTGTTTAGGTAGACTTTATTCCAGGAAAATCTCATCATGTAAGTTTGATAGCTAAAACAGTGTCTTAAATGTTCCAGGCAATTGCCTGCTAACTTGAAATCTTGTACACTCAATATAAAAATTATGGCCATTGAATTTTCAAGGGAAAAATGAAAAAGGTTTTTTTTAATTTTCTTCTTTTAATTCCATAGCATATTTACACCCCAAACTCATAGATTTAAGAGCAAGAATCAGATACCATCTGGCCCACTCTCTATTTTGTATATAAGAAAACCAAGGCCCAGAACAGAGAAATGGATAATTTGGTTATGCAGACATTCGTTGCAGGTCTAGGGAATAAGACTTAAAAATGATGCTGTGAAAGTGTTGCACTCAATATGCCAGCAAATTTGGAAAACTCAGCAGTGGCCACAGGACTGGAAAAGGTCAGTTTTCATTCCAATCCCAAAGAAAAGCAATGCCAAAGAATGCTCAAACTACCGCACAATTGCACTCATCTCACATGCTAGTAAAGTAATGCTCAAAATTCTACAAGCCAATTCTTCAGCAATACGTGAACTGTGAACTTCCAGATGTTCAAGCTGGATTTACAAAAGGTAGAGGAACCAGAGATCAAATTGCCAACACCTGTCGGATCATCGAAAAAATAAGAGAGTTCCCCCAAAACAGCAACTTCTGCTTTACTGACTATGCCAAAGCCTTTGACTGTGTGGATCACAACAAACTGTGGGAAATTCTTCAAGAGATGGGAATACCAGACCACCTGACCTGCCTCTTGAGAAATCTGTATGCAGGTCAGGAAGCAACAGTTAGAACTGGACATGGAACAACAGACTGGTTCCAAATAGGAAAAGGAGTAGGTCAAGGCTGTATATTGTCACCCTGCTTATTTAACTTATATGCAGAGTACATCATGAGAAATGCTGGACTGGATGAAGCACAAGCTGGAATCAAGATTGCCAGGAAAAATACTAATAACCTCAGATATGCAGATGATACCACCCTTATGGCAGAAAGTGATCAAGAACTAAAGAGCCTCTTGATGAAAGTGAAAGAGGAGTGAAAAAGTTGGCTTAAACCTCAACATTCAGTAAACTAAGATCATGGCATCTGGTCCCATCACTTCATGGGAAATAGATGGGGAAACAGTGGAAACAGTGACAGACTTTATTTTTTGGGGCTCCAAAATCACTGCAGATGGTGACTGCAGCCATGAAATTAAAAGACACTTACTCTTTGGAAGAAAAGTTATGACCAACCTAGGTTGGTCATATTAAAAAGCAGAGACATTCCTTTGCCAACAAAGGTCCATCTAGTCAAAGCTATGGTTTTTCCAGTAGTCATGTATGGATGTGAGAGTTGGACTATAAAGAAACCTGAGAGCCAAAGAATTGATGCTTTTGAACTGCGGTGTTGGAGAAGACTCTTGAGAGTCCCTTGGACTGCAAGGAGATCCAACCAGTCCATCCTAAAGGAAATCAGTCCTGAATATTCATTGGAAGGACTGATGTTGAAGCTTAAACTCCAGTACTTTGGCCACCTGATGCAAAGAACTGACTCATTGGAAAAGACCATGATGTTGTGAAAGATTGAGGGCAGGAGGAGAAGGGGACGACAGAGGACGAGATGGTTGGACAGCATCACTGACTCAATGGACATGAGTTTGAGTCAACTCTGAGAGTTGGTGATGGACAGGGAGGCCTGGTATTCTGTAGTTCATGGGGTCACAAAGAGTCGGACATGACTGAGCGATTGAACTGAGGGAATAGGACACAGATTTCCTACACCTAGTGTTTTCAACTGTGCCCCAGATTACAGTAGGCTGCTGCCGCTGCTGCTGCTAAGTCGCTTCAGTCGTGTCTGACTCTGTGAGACCCCACAGATGGCGGCCCACCAGGCTCTACCGTCCCTGGGATTCTCCAGACAAGAACACTGGAGTGGGTTGCCATTTCCTTCTCCAATGCATGAAAGTGAAAAATGAAAGTGAAGTCGCTCAGTTGTGTCCAAATCTTTGCAACCCCATGGACTGTAGCCTATCAGGCTCCTCAGTCCATGGGATTTTCTAGGCAAGAGTACTGGAGTGGGTTGCCGTTTCCTTCTCCAAGTTCTGGTATACCAAATACTAAATGAGACAAATTCACCTTTTCACTAAAATATGGTACATCAAACAACAAAGGTTTTGAAAGAAAATGAAATTTCCAACGTATAATCTTCATTGTCTGACTGATTAAGAGAAAAACAACCAATTTATCTTTGAATGCTAGTAAAAATCAGATTTTTTAAATAATGAATTTTAGGCATGAAAGGAAAATAACCTAAAAAGAGAGCAT
The DNA here is from genome assembly GCF_000754665.1 of Bison bison bison. Classification (NCBI taxonomy): domain Eukaryota; kingdom Metazoa; phylum Chordata; class Mammalia; order Artiodactyla; family Bovidae; genus Bison; species Bison bison. The sequence goes on along the minus strand of NW_011494866.1, from coordinate 704,829 downwards.
ACAGTTTGCCTTCTGGGGATATTTATTCAAATGTAATCAAGTACCCTTTTTTTTCTTTTTGATATTTTTCCTTTTGATTTTTTAAATTACAAAAGTATAATAATACATTTACAGAAGACTTGGAAAATACAGAACAAATTTACATATAGTTCTTATATATATTACAATTATTTTTTAAGTAGATAAATTAAGATTTTTAGTTGGGTTTCAATATCAAACTCTCAAAAATTATGGAATTATGTTAGAAATCAATATCAGAAGATATTTGAAAATAAGCCACATATTTTCAAGTGCGCTGTGACATTTACCAAAAGAGATCTTTCATTTAGCCATTGAAAGCCTCAAGTTAGAAGACTTAAAAAACACAGATGATTATAGAGAAGAAAACATTGAAATGAGAAACTAATATCAAAGATACTTTAAAAACCCACGTATTTGAAAATTAAATATCTACTTTTAAGTGTTGGGTGTATCTAAAAAACCATACAAAGGAAAATTAGAAAATATTTGTAACAATAAAAACAAGAGGAAATTATTAACTAAAGTGTTGCTGCTGCTGCTGCTAAGTCACTTCAGTCGTGTCTGACACTTTGTGACCCCACAGACGGCAGCCCACCAGGCTCCGCCATCCTTGGGATTCTCCAGGCAAGAACACTGGAGTGGGTT
>NW_011494866.1:682057-704063 GCF_000754665.1 Bison bison bison | reverse complement strand
TTTGTGACCCCACAGACGGCAGCCCACCAGGCTCCGCCATCCTTGGGATTCTCCAGGCAAGAACACTGGAGTGGGTTGCCATTTCCTTCTCCAATGCATGAAAGTGGAAAGTGAAAAGTGAAAGTGAAGTCGCTCAGTCGTGTCCCACTCTTTGCGACCCCATGGACTGCAGCCTACCAGGTTCCTCTGTCCATGGGATTTTCCAGGCAAGAGTACTGGAGTGGGGTGCCGTTGCAGATTTTCTTAAATTTCACAAAATTTCATGCTAATACCAGAATTTGAAGCAAATCATTGGAGTACATTAAAACAAATATTTGCTTTTGGAATTAAGGAGTCTACAGATTTTACTAAAAGTTTATGAGAAGTTTCTAAATAACATAATCAAGATTCTTTTGTTGGAATATTTAGTTTTGAAAATGAGAGCTATCAATGAGCCACAAGGAAAGAGAAGCAATTCCTGTTGGGTCACAAGTCACTATTTCCACTCAACAGAGTATTAGGGAAGATGAACCTATAAGAGGGACAGCACAAAGATGTGATCTTCATGTTAAATCAGCTATGCTGCCCTAAACTTAAATGACTGAGAAGATACAAATAATCATTAAATAATGGAAGAGAATTCTATTCTATGAGGGTTTGCTGTGAGACATAATGACCTTCATGAATGTAATCTGACTCAAATTAAATATATCCACAAATTATGTGAAACATGTTCTAAAAATTTACACTAGCTGACACTGCCCCCTGTGCCCACTTCCACCCCTTCATTCTTCCACTTAGCAAATAATAAGTCTGGATGGTGAACATTCAGATGATAATAAGAAGGAAATATATATATACCATGTGAGTAATACATATTTTAGTTACCAGGCTCCTCCGTCCATGGGATTTTCCAGGCAAGAATACCGGAGTGGATTGCCATTTTCTTCTCCAGATGTGAGTTATACTTATGTTTAAACCAAAAGATAAGGAAAGCAATAAAACAAGTAAACAATATGTAATAAAGAACATATTGACCTTATTCATCTTACACCTAAAAGTTTGTACACTTTTACCCACCCCTTCCCCAGGTCCCACCAAATAATTTTTTATACTCTATCCTTCTGAATTTAACTTTTTTAAAAATTGTATATTCTACATAAAAGTGATACCATGCAGTTATTTTTCTTTATGGGTCTGGCTTATTTCACTTGGTATTTCCTCAAGGTAAACATGTAAAATGATGGGTGTGGTTAAATAACTAGATGGGAGGAATCCTTTCACATCCTTTCACTAAATGGGAGGATTTGCAGGTATTGCAAATCACCACAGTGTATCTTTTAAATAGCTTACAATTTTATATGTAAATTATATCTCAATAAATCTGAAATTTTAAAAATACATACATTATTATTTTTTTAAAGTCTTCATTATAGGGTTTTTATAAAATTAGTTGAACTATGCACTTAGAATGCTGTTGGCATAGGGTAAGTTCTCAGTAAACCTTAGTTATTATAAGTACATATCAGAAAGGAAAACATGCACCCCTTAGCAGATGGTATTATGCATAAGTGAAAGTGAAGTCTCTCAGTCGTGTCCGACTCTTAGAGACCCCATGGACTACAGCCCACCAGGCCCTCCGTCCATGGGATTTTCCAGGCAAGAGTACTGGAGTGGGGTGCCATTGCCTTCTCCGTTAACAGCCGCTAGGCATATTATATTTACTTGGAGCTGGTATACTTGGTGACAGCCTTAGTGCCCTCGGACACGGCGTGCTTGGCCAGCTCCCCAGGTAGCAGCAAGCGCATGGCGGTCTGGATCTCCCTGGATGTGATAGTCGAGCACTTGTTGTAATGCACCAGGCACGATGCCTCACCAGCGATGCGCTCGAAAATGTCGTTGACGAAGGAGTTCATGATTCCCATGGCCTTGGACGAGATGCCGGTGTCTGGTATTTTGCGTACTGTTTCACTAGCTAGTAAAAAAAAAAAACACTAAGAACTACAGGTGAATTTTTAAACTAAATATGAACAATAAAAGTATAAAGGTAATGAAGTTTCTTTTTTAATTTTAAAAATATAAATCACAAGGCATATGTCTGATAAACTTGACTAGCTTAAAATTCAGAAGCTGTGTTCACGACAGATGTCATACCATGTGCCTTGTGCTCAGTCGTGCCTGATTCTTTGTGACCCAGTGGGCTGTAGTCTGCCAGGCTCCTGGGTCTACAGAATGTCCAAGGCAAGAATACAGGAGTTGGTTGCCATTTCCTCCTCCAGGGGATCTTCCAACCCAGGGATCAAACCCGTATCTCTTGGGTTTCTTGCACTACACGCAGATTCTTAACCTGCTGAGCCACCAGGGAAGCCCGACAAATGTCACAGGCAGAGTTAATAGAAAAGGAAAAGGCTAGGAGGAGATATTTGCAACATGGGCTTCCCTGATGGCTCTGCAGGTACAGAATCTGCCTGCAGTGCAACAGCCCCAAGAGATGTGGGTCCATCCCTGAGTCCAGAAGATGCTCTGGAGGAGGATATGGCAACCCATTCCTGTATTCTTGCTTGGTAAATTCTATGGACAGGGGAGCCTGGCAGATTACAGTCCATGAGGTCACAAAGAGTCGGCCACGACTGAGCACATGGCACAAAACAATCTCTAGAGTATAAAAAGAGCCCTTAAAATGTATTAATATCAAAACCCACCAAAAAAAAAACAATGATCCCAAATAACTCTAAATGGGAGAAGTTATGCTACAAAAGAAAACTATATAAGCACAGAATTATTTTAAATATTAATAATATTAAACAGCTTTTAAAATTACAGTTATTGAAGAGGATGTACCCTGCAAGCATGCCACTAAAAAAAAATTTAGATGATGGAAGCAAGCAGAGAAGGTAGGAAGATATATGTACACAAATTTCTCATTCTTTTAAAGCAAGAAACAGTAGATAGTGTTCAAATTGTGTAAACTAGGAAACTGTTTTAAATAAAGAAGTAATTACAATCAGAATACAGCTGCCCAAATTAACCAGAAAAATATAAAAACAAAAGCACGTAAAGCAACACTAACATGGACTAAAAGTAAATGAGATCAAAAGAAACACTGAAAACAAAGTCAAATATAAAATTAGAAATCAGAACTACAGTACATGTGCTAAATTTCCAAAGCCTGTCATCTACAATATTCAATATTTTCCATGTTTCCTAATCTACTGCCAGCATCTGGAGAGCTGGTTTAATGGTTGATACATCTTTCTGCTGAGTTACGTGCACCCAAGTAAGCACTAAAAAATAAATTCTCAATTTATAATGAATGTATATACAGTTCATCCTTGAACAATGCTGAGATTATAGGTGCCGACCTTTCACACAATCAAAAATCTGCCTTTATTCTATAGTCACTCTTCCTTAGCAATTCCTTATCCACAGTTTTACGTCTTCAATTCAACCAATCACAGATGCAGATGAACAATGTAGTACTGTAGCAATTACTACTGAAAAAAATCCAATAAAAGTGGAACCAAATAGTTCAAAAGTGGACACTTTTGCTCAAGGGTCAACTCTGTTTTGAAACCTAGTTAGAGGACTGAAAAATACTTTAAGCATAGCATTTAAGATTGATTAAATAGCACTGCTGATGCCAATATTTTAAAGAGGTTTGAAGAACAATTAAGAATAATGTATTAACCTTTATCTGAGTAGTTCAATCTAGAGTCTTAGCAGAAAAAAAAAAAAAATGGCACTTTCAAATTGAGTAAATAGAGGAGAGTTTCAAAATGGATTCTTGTCAAAGCCATGGATCTGATGTAGGGAAACTGTAAGGGACAGCACAATATCCTAAGGCTAACAACAGTGGAGTTCTGCCACCGTCCTGAGTCCCATGGGAAACAGGTGAAGTGAGTTTCGAGAGAGCAGGAAGGCTCATTTTTGGGAGGTGTGACCTGCTGGATAGACAGCTAGCTCATAACAACCCCTGAGGAAAACTGACTGGGGCAATAAAAACCTGAAGATACTTTTTTCCCATTCGCCAAATCTCTTGGAGGACAAGCTACCGCTCAAAATCACCTGAATGCTAGAGAACAGGGAACCAACTGATTTAGCTTAGAACTCAGCCTCTCTCCAAAATGCAAACAGAGAAAGATGAATAGAGGTTCTGGAGGGGCAAACAAACTACCCACCATGGACTCTACTTTCCAAGACTGGAAGAATATGATCTATGTCCACTGTTTTCCAAGGTAGGCAGATAAATACTTTTTAATTAGTAAATACCATGTGTTGGTTCTGAGCTTCTATTTGATCCAAAATTACAATCTCTATCTTCTGTGTATCTAGTATATTCTCAGATAAAATGGAAAAACTACATTCTATTCACTCAGATAGAGTTCTCATTCACAGGTCTTGTTTTATCTTCCCTGGGTTAGAAAATTGAGTCTATGATCTAGTTTTTGGTCAATAAAAAATAAGTCATGAATGACTGACATAGTTTTCTATGCAGCAAAAATTTTCAGATCACTCAATTTTCATTGCAGCATATATATATATAATTATATATATAATATAAATCTATATATTTATACATATAAATAAATTATAATAATAATTTTTATATATAGTAATACATATATAATATTTTTTCTCAGCACAGCAGATCCAAAGAAACACCTAAAGAGTATCTTCTCTTTTGGCTTTTAGGGAGTCAATCCTTTGGCACCAAATCTTACATGATCCATTTTACCACATTATTAATAAAGACAGATGTTTTGAATTGAGAATAAAACACAAGACAAAATGTGCTCTTGACCTTAAAATACTGGATCAAACTTCGACTGTATTGTAATGTTTTTTCATCCAGAGACATTTATTTTGGGATGCATTCTTGTTAGATTTCTGTCAAATGAATTGAAGTACTTTATTTGTCCCTTTGATGGTTAAATCTGAGCACTGCAGATTTAACATTTAACTGGACTTAACATTTCAACTCTGCATTCAGATGATTATATCTTTCCTTTTCTCCTTTGCTTTTCACTTCTCTTCTTTTCACAGCTACTTGTAAAGCCTCCCCAGACAGCCATTTTGCTTTTTTGCATTTCTTTTCCATGGGGATGGTCTTGACCCCTGTCTTCTGTACAGTGTCACGAACCTCCACCAAGGGAACATTTCATGCAAAGATGGGCTCGATAAAGGACAGACATGGTATGGACCTAACAGAAGCAGAAGATATTAAGAAGAGGTGGCAAGAATACACAGAAGAACTGTACAAAAAAGATCTTCACAACCAAGATAATCATGATACTGTGATCACTCACCTAGAGCCAGACATCCTGGAATGTGAAGTCAAGTGGGTCTTAGAAAGCACCACTATGAACAAAGCTAGTGGAGGTGATAGAATTCCAGTTGAGCTATTTCAAATCCTGAAAGATGATGCTGTGGAAGTGCTGCACTCAATATGCCAGCAAATTTGGAAAACCTCAACATTGGCCACAGGACTGGAAAAGGTCAGTTTTCATTCCAATCCCAAAGAAAGGCAATGCCAAAGAATGCTCAAACTACCACACAATTGCACTCATCTCACATCCTAGTAAAGTAATGCTCAAAATTCTCCACTCAAAATTCTCCAAGCCAGGCTTCAGCAATACGTGAACCATGAACTTCCAGATATTCAAGCTGGTTTTAGGAAAAGCAGAGGAACCAGAGATCAAATTGCCAACATCTGCTGGATCATCAAAAAATCAAGAGAGTTCCAGAAAAACATCTATTTCTACTTTATTGACTATGCCAAAGCCTTTGACTGTGTGGATCACAATAAACTGTGGAAAATTCTGAAAGAGATGGTAATAAAAGACCACCTGACCTGCCTCTTGAGAAACCTATATGCAAGTAAGGAAGCAACAGTTAGAACTGGACATGGAACAACAGACTGGTTCCAAATAGGAAAAGGAGTAGGTCAAGGCTGTATATTGTCACCCTGCTTATTTAACTTATATGCAGAGTACATCATGAGAAACGCCGGGCTGGAAGAAGCACAGCTGGAATCAAGATTGCGGGGAAAAATATCAATAACCTCAGATATGCAGATGACACCACCCTTATGGCAGAAAGTGAAGAGGAACTAAAAAGCCTCTCGATGAAGGTGAAAGAGGAGAGTGAAAAAGTTGGCTTAAAACTCAACATTCAGAAAACTAAGATGATGGCATCTGGTCCCATCACTTCATGGGAAATAGATGGAGGAACAGTGAAAATAGTGTCAGACTTTATTTTTTTGGGCTCCAAAATCACTGCAGATGGTGATTTCTGCCATGAAATTAAAAGACGTTTACTCCTTGGAAGGAAACTTATGACCAACCTAGACAGCATATTCAAAAGCAGAGACGTTACTTTGCCAACAAATGTCCGTCTAGTCAAGGCTATGGTTTTTCCTGTGGTCATGTATGGATGTGAGAGTTGGACAGTGAAGAAAGCTGAGTGCCGAAGAATTGATACTTTTAAACTTTGGTGTTGGAGAAGACTCTTGAAAGTCCATTGGACTGCAAGAAGATCCAACCAGTCCATTCTAAAGGAGATCAGTCCTGGGTGTTCTTTGGAAGGACTGATGCTAAAGCTGAAATTCCAATACTTTGGCCACCTCATGTGAAGAGTTGACTCATTGAAGAAGACTCTGATGCTGGGAGAGATTGGGGGCAGAAGGAGAAGGAGACAACAAAGGATTAGATGGCTGGATGGCATCACCGACTCGATGGACGTGAGTTTGAGTGAACTCCAGGAGTTGGTGATAGACAGGGAGGCCTGGCGTGCTGCAGTTCATGGGGTCACAAAGAGTCGGACAGGACTGAGTGACTGAACTGAACTGAACTGAACATTTCAACTGGGCTCAAAACAGGCAGAGAGTGCTAAGGTAGAAGGTATTTTTACCAAAGTATTGAAATGTAAATCTCATGTTAAAATGAACTAGCCTGACATGACATCTTAACTCCTGTCATTTTTATAAGAATTCAAATTCAAAAAAAAAAATGTGCCAAATTACAGTTCTTCACAGTGGAATTCAGAGCTTATGCTTTGTTTTCATATTCTAGTCAATTTATTTTCTCATCCACTTAATTGTTATTTCAAACAGTAATCAGTTCTCTAATTTCCTTACCTACCTCCTTTACTCTCAACCTCCATGGTTTCTCTCCTAGAATGCAGACCTGAAGAGCTAAGAGATGCCTGAATAACTCCTTAGATGTCACATGGGCACTTACAACTTCATTTTAAAATACACCCTCTTTTTTTCTGGGATTCTCTATCTCATTAAATAACCTATCTATTATCCAGTTTTCAAGACAGAAATCTTGAAAGTTTTCAAGACAAAAGTCTATTAAATCATCACTCTTCATTACACTCTTCAGCCTCATAACCAATTGTCACAGGTTGGGTTCTCTGGGAAGCAAACTCTAAGGCAGAAACTAGCTTTCAGAAGTTTACTAGTAAGTGCGACTAGGATGGGAAGGAAGGGAGGGCATTGGAAGGAAAAGAAGGAAACAAGACTGTGTAGAGGGAATAGTTGGACTGGGATGCTGTCCCCATCCCATTCCTATGGTTAATCATGGATGAATATTTATATCCCCACACTGATTATTCACTGGATGTGGCCATGTAGGAAGGGGTACAACCTTGGGCAAGGGAGATCTTCCCAGCTGAAGCTAGGGCTTTTTAGCAGCAGCACAGTCTAAAAAGTGGATTTGAATGGCACAGTATCCATCCTACCAACAAACCACCTCATTCTGTCATTTTGTTTCTTAATTAGCTCTCAAGTGATTCCAGTTCTTCGTGTCCCTACTTCTACTACTCTGATTTGTTACTAACATTCCTCCCTTATATACAAGGTTTATACGTGTTTTTACTGTATCTAGTGTATTTCTCTTCTACTTTAATCTCCTTCCAGCTGTGCCATCTTTGCAAATCATTTACTGGACCACTTTTATCGTGTGCTTAAAATTTTTCAATAGTCTCCTATTGCCTTTGTTATAAAGCAATTTCTTACCAAGATCAGTGAGGCTGTAGTGATCTGTATGTCTCTTCTTTAACATCCTGAAGCCACTTACTCCTTTATGATAACCTCTGTCAATGACTGAGAATATCAAGACTTTCAAATGGATCACATGCTCACTTCTCAGATTTTCCTTACATTGCTTCTGCCCTTGGGAATACATATCACCCATGTCCGTTCTTATGACTGGTTAGCTTACTCTTCCTTAGAGAAGTATTTCTTGAATCCTCAGACTAGCTTAGATTTTTCTGCCTCTGCTCCCTTGTGGTTGGTGTTCAGTTGCTAAATCATGCCCCACTCTTTGCAACCCCATGAATTATACCATACCAGACTCCCCTGTCCTCCATTGTCTCCGGGAGTTTGCTCAAATTCTTGTGCATTGAGTCAGTGATGCTATCTAACCATTTCATCCTCTGCTGCCTGCTTCTCCTCCTGTCTTCAATCTTTCCCAGCATTAGGGTCTTTTCCAGTGAGTCAATTTTTCACATCAGTTGGCCAAAGTATTGGCATCAGTCCTTCCAATGAATATTCAAGGTTGATTTCCTTTAGAACTGACAGGTTTGATCACCTTGCAGTCCAAGGAACACTCAAGAGTCTTCTCTAACACCACTTTAAAAGGACTGGTGCACTGGGATGACCCAGAGGGATGGTATGGGGAGGAAGGTGGGAGGGGGGGTTCAGGATGGGGAACACGTGTACACCCGTGGCAAATTCATGTTGATGTATGGCAAAACCAATACAATATTGTAAAGTACAAAAAAAAAAAAGACAAAAAAAAAGTATCACTTCTTTGGAGCTCAGCTTTATTTATGGTCCAACTCTTACATCCCTATATGACTACTGGAAAAACCATAGATCTTTGACTATACGGATCTTTGTCAGCAAAGTGATGCCTCTTGCTTTTTAATATACCATCTAGGTTTGTCATAACTTTCCTTCCAAGGAGCAAACGTCTTAATTTCGCAACTGCACTCACTATCCACAGTGATTTTGGAGCCCGAGAAAATAAAATACGTCACTGCTACCACTTTTTGCCCTGCTGTTTGCCGTGATGTGATGGGACTGCATGCCATGAGCTTAGTGTTTTGAATGTTGACTTTCAAACAACTTTTTCACTCTCCTCTTTCATTTTCATCAGGAGGCTCTTTTGTTCCTCTTTGCTTTCTGTATTTTTCCTATCATAACACTTTCCTATCATAAAAATGGTTTATAATTTTCTATCCTTACTAACTTAATTTGTGCCAATTGCCTGCCAATACTCTCATAAAAGCAGAACTTGCATTTGCCATAATAAGCAATATGGCCCAATATTGGGTCTTTATCTGCAGTCTTACTCTTATATAGCACCTGACTCCTATACATATTCCTAATAAATAAGAAAAAAAGGAAAAAGTTAAAACCAAGCACACGATAAGCAAAACATAACTCAAAATCTTTTGAATAAGTAGGTTTGAAGAGAGAATCAGTGACCTTGAAGGTGAATCAGAAGAAATAAACCCTAATCAATCACTGAGCAAAGTGAGTGAAACAGGCGTAATAGTTGGGTAAGACATAAGGAAGATCTAGTGAGATAGTCTCAGATAAGTATAATTGAAATCTCAGAAAAAGAAAAGAGAGAAGAAAGGCAGCAGCAATATGTGAAGACATAATAGAGGAGAATTCTACAATGATAAATGACACAAAAGTTAAGAAGGTATGTTTGATCCAAGAGATCCAAGTAATTGATCCAAGTGACCCAAGTAATTCTGACCTAATTACATTTAACTGATATTCCTAAAAACCTGAAACAATAACAGAGCATAAAAGAAGCTAAAAACACACACACACAAAAATATTTTCAAAAGAGCAATAATTGGACTGAGAACTGAATCCTCAACAGAAGTAATAAAATAAAATAAAAACAATAACATATACTCTTATAGTACTAAAATAAAATAAATAAAACTTTAGATTGCTGTACCCAGAAAAACAAAATGATAAAAACAAGCATCTTAAAAAATTAATGTGAAATAAACTTATCTTCATATAACTAAAAATTATGAGAATATTATCCAACAGACAAAATTAATTACAAGGAGTATTTTTTAAGTGGAAGGGAAATAATTTCAGATGGAAAATCATAGATATAAGAAAGAATGAAGAGCAATAAAAGTAGTCAATATCAAGGTGAGTCTAAATAAAGATTGACTATATCAAACAATAATGTCTTAGGCTAGATATATAGAGAGAAATAAAATTAAAATACTTATCAACTGCATATAGATGAAATGTAGCAGTAAAAGGAGTTAAAAGTATTAAGTCCCTTAGTTTTTTAAGGTATAAGTGCCAATTAATTTAGACTAAGTCAAGGATATCGTATTCCTAAAGTATTTACAAAAATAATAATAAAAAGTAATTTTCACCTAACAGAGAAAAAAATGGAACCAGATAAATATGTATTCTACCCCAAAGAAGCAGAAGGTGAAAACAAGATAAGAGAGAGGAGAAATAAATAGAAAGCAAATAGGAAAATGACAGATTTTAGAACAACTATATCAATAGAATTAATGCTTATAAGTGGATTAAGTGTTCTAATTTAAGGTGATTCACATGGTAAAGCATCTGCCTGCAATGCGGGAAACCTGAGTTCGATCCCTGGGTTGGGAAGATCCCCTGGAGAAGGAAATAGAATCCACTCCAGTACCCTTGCTTGGAAAATCCCATGGATGGAGGAGCCTGGTAGGCTACAGTCCATGGGGTCGAAAAATGTTGGACACGACTGACAGACTTCATTTTTTTTAATAAGACTCAGAAAATAATAATATACAACCTACAAAAAGCATTTTTTACTTTTTCGTTTTTTTTACAACAGAGCTCCAAAGAGCTAATCTTTTCAAATTAATCAATTAATTTATTTATTTGTTTTTGGCTGCATCATGCAGAATGGCAGGATCTTAGTTCCCCCACCAGGGATCAAACCCACACCTCTGCAGTGAAAGTACAGAGCCCCCAACCACTGGACCACCAGGGAAGTCCCACAAAGCATTTTTAAAAATATATAGGTCCTGCAATGTTGAACTTAAAAATTTGGAAAAAGATATAGAATACAAACACTAACTGAAAGAAAGCTTTTAAGTTCTGTCAGTATCAGACAAAGCAAACTTTAGTACAAAACAATCATTATTAAAAATAAAGTCAGACACATCAAATGGTAAAAAGTTACCCACTAGGATTATAAAGATATAAGATATACATTTGCACACAATGTTATTGTCTCAAAATTTGTGAGACAAAAAATAACATATGTATGGAAGAGAAATAGACAAATACATGATAAGGGGATATTTTAATGCAAGTTATTCACTAGCTGATAGAATAAATATAAAAGAGAAAACCAGTAAATATAGAAAAAAATTTAACAATGTGGTTAGCAAACTTGATCCAACTGAAATATTTGCAACACCTGTAGAAAATACCTTCTTTCAAAAACTCTTGGAATATCCATGCTTAGTCACTCAGTCATGTCTGATACTCTTTGTGACCCCATGGACTGTAGCCCACCAGGTTCCTCTGTCCGTGGGGATTCTCCAGGCAAGAATACTGGAGTGGGATGCCACGCCCTCCTCCAAGGAATCTTCCCAACCCAGGGATGGAACCCAGGTCTCCCACATTGCAGGCAGATTCTTTACCAACTGAGGCACCAGGGAAGCACTGAAATATCCATAGAAAATGATTAAACAAAGTAATTTAGAGCACACACTCTTGGCATTTCCTACTAAAGTTGAAGTAACATGTCCTACTTTATGACAAAGGAATTCCACTCAGTATTACAATGTTTTAAAAATCATACAGAGAAGCATCAAAAAGACACATGCAAAATTACTCATAGCAGCAGTATTCCTAATGGTCAAGAACTGTGGAGAATCCAACAGCAAAAGGATGGCTATTAACTGAGAACACATTTATATATTAGAATAGAGATCCAACCAGTCCATTCTGAAGGAGATCAGCCCTGGGATTTCTTTGGAAGGAATGATGCTAAAGCTGAAACTCCAGTACTTTGGCCACCTCATGCGAAGAGTTGACTCATTGGAAAAGACTCTGATGCTGGGAGGGACTGGGGGCAGGAGGAGAAGTGGACAACAGAGGATGAGATGGCTGGATGGCATCACTGACTCGATGGACGTGAGTCTGAGTGAACTCTGGGAGTTGGTGATGGACAGGGAGGCCTGGCGTGCTGGGATGCATGGGGTCGCAAAGAGTCGGACACGACTGAGCGACTGATCTGATCTGATCTGATATGGTAATGAAAATAAACAAACTACAGCCAAAAGCAACAACATATTTAAATATTACCAACCTAATATTTATCAAAAGAACTCAGTCAGGGATAATGTATATTAATACTATATGCTTCCATTTGTACAAAACTCAAAAACTAAAGAATAGTATTAGAAATTGGCATTATCATCATGTTTTTTCAGAGGCAGGCACGAAATAGTGAATGAAGGTAGAATGGGTGCTGGTAATATTCCATTTCTTGAACTGGGTGATGATTACACAGATGCTCTCTTTGTGATAATTCAACTCCACAAATAAATTTTTTCTACATTCTTTTCATATATGTGTTATATATTAGGTTTATATATAGGAATGTATAATTATATATAAGGGAAAATATATATGCATAATCAGAATATGGAGTATGCTATGACACGACTTTTATTAATTGAAATAAGCATACTATCAACCTCTATGGCAACTGACAAATTTTTTCAGCACTTGACCTTGACAAATAAAGGTGTCTCAATCTCTTCCTCTTAAAAATAGTCTATTTTGCGTAGTTAGATTAGAAATAGTACCAGCTGTTGTCTCTTCTTTGGCCCAGATCCCTCCCCTGACACAATAATCAAGCATCTCCTCTAAATTAATATTGAACAAATATTTAAAGGCTATGATATTTAACCAGTGCTAAAACAGTAGACTTCATAATACATCTACATGACTTAATTGAGACTATATGTATAAACGATCTCATGTACCTATTCTATTCCCCAAATCAACATTATTTCCCTTAAAGTGCAGGTTTCACATCTAACTTTCCTTTTATTTTTATTTCCTTGCCTAAAATAATTTACTCTACAGACTAGGTATTCATTAGGTTTTTGTGAATATTAACCATTATCATATGCTTATAAGGTAAAATATCAGTATTTACAGGCTTCCCTGGTGGCTCAAATGGTAAAGAATCTGCCTGCAATGTGGGACACTCGGGTTCGATCGCTGGATCAGGAAGATCCCCTGGAGAAGGGACTGGCTACCCACTCCAGTATTCTTGCCTGGAGAATTCCATGGACAGCTACAGTCCATGGGGTCACAAGAGTCAGACTTGACTGAGTGAAATCCATATATATCTCCATGTTAAATAAGAGGAAAATAAAATTTTGAGAGCTAAACTGAACTACCCATGAGCACACAGATAGAAAATGGCAGAGTTCATATTCAGAGTCTGACTCTATAGCTAAAGTTCTACCCAGCAAGTTCTGCACTGTCCCTAAGCAGAAAGTTAGGGACTCAGATCTTATTTTTTCTTTATTCCTCGCGTTAAGACTCAAGAACATGTTAACAAGAGACAGTCAAAGAAAAATCCCCTCTCCAAAAGAGATTTGAATCAATTTTTTTACACATCTCAACCCACTCTGATACTCAGAGTTCTTTCTTGTAAAACTGTTTGGTTTATCATGCGAAGAATTTCCAGATGAGTCCCTACTATTGATCTCCAGACATGTCCCAGACATATTCAAATCTTCAATGACAGTTTATGCCAAAAAATGTGAATCTCTCACACATAAAAAAGAAATTTGTTTTTCTACCCCCAGAATAGAAATTTAACATTGCCTCATGTGAGTTATTCTTATATTCTTATTAAAAAATCATCTTTGTATGTGTGTCTCTCTTTCCCTCTAACTGGTGAATTTCTTAAGAGCAGAATGTTTATTCTGACTGTCTAATCATATTCAAAGCACTTAACACAGTGCCTAGTACAAATAAGCACTCAGTTAATGTTTTTGTTCAATCTTTCATAGAAATGAAGAGAATTAAGTCCACTCAAAAGAACAACAGGAGAATCCAGTGTTGTGTCTTTATTATTAAGATTAATTTATTTGGCTTAGTTTAAGCTAAATAATACAGGTCATTTTTCAATTTTCACCTGATTATCATGTTTCAGCATATTAAAAAAAAGAATGCTGAAGATTGCCCCTAGTAATATGTGTGGAAATATCTCCTTAAGCAATTACTTGCAAGGTTTTTCCACTTTTACCCTAAGATTTGGTAGCAGATGGAAAAAAGAGGGCCAGTAGTAACAGTTGCTAGTGGTAACATATCATGAGAACAAACAAGAAGGAGATCCTGGGAAGTAGCATGAAGAAAACCAAAGAGTTAAGAAAGGATATCAAAGTAAAAATAGAATAATTTAGAAATCACCATCTTTCATTCAGTGGATATCCTGGTAGTCAAAGTCCACAAACAGAAGCTGCTTGAGCCAAGACTTCCTTTGAAACCACATCTATTTCATGGAAACTAATTTTTTAAATGCTCAGTGGTTTAGGAACATGAAGAGTCAGTTTACAAATCATTATCCACTTCATGAAAAGAAAAAGAAATCATCAAGAACCTAGGTTTTTAAAACCAAATAATGGAGTTAGACATTAAGTCATGTGACAAATTAGAGGGGCACCAGAGTAATTTCAACACAGTCAAATCATCAGCCTTCAGTCCTCATAGTGATTATGCTCTCAGCTTACATACATCTCCACATTACTGTGGTGTCTTAATAACATCTGTTAAAAATCCTGACATGTTAGTAATGTGAGGAGAGAACATCCTTCAGTGTACCTATGCCAATAAGCAAATGTCTGTTCTAGTTACTGAGGTTTTTAGCCTTTCCAACTATATATAGCTCATACTTCTCTGTTCTCCTGACTTCAGAATGGAGTGTATTAGGTAGCTCAATGAAAATAAGCAAGTTGTGATTATTGATCATTTCATAGGTTGATTTGAAAACCCAGGTCTATGATAAAATGTTCTAATAATAGCCATGAGGCAAGCGTGCATTAAATATGGACTTTGTATGAGAGGTGCATTAAATTTATCTTAAATATTACATGGCCATCTTGTTATTTGTTAAGATTTTTTTATTTTCCATTGCTGATATTAAGAAATTATATAGTTATTGTATATTCCATCCCAAATATAATAGCTCTTTCCCCTAGAATGCACACTTTCATCCACAGATACCTCTCTGTGGTTCTCATCACTGAGTACTGTACATATCCTTCATATCTTAACTCATGTACCTCCTACGTTATGAAACAACCCTCCACCCTCTAGGCAAAGGCAATTAAGTGACTTCCTTCATGCTCCCCCTGAATTTACAGCAGCCATAGCACTTGTTATAAGAGTGTGCTTATTTTTCTCTTCTCTTGGATTAAGTTTCTCAAATGCAGAACTGGCTTGTTTAGCCTAGCTCTGGAACATAGTTGAGAAATTTTTTTTAGAATTTGTTAAATGAGCCAATCTGCCTTCTGGATCTTATCTCATAATACCTCACCCCAGTACCACATATGCATTTCATTATGCTTCAGGCACAGAGGAATAGTTACCATTTCATATTTTTTGTTACAGTAGTTTGGTTCAAAGAGTTGTTTCAGTCTGCGTGGCCCATCTCTAGGCTATGACAGAAGACATTCATTGATAGACAATACAGAACTGTTCTCTGTTGTCTTTAATGAACTTTAGGGAGTTGCCTCGGTTGCCAGAGTCTCTTCCATCAGAGTGTCTTTATTTGCATCACTGCCTAGTCCTACATTAACTTGCAGTTACTTAGAAAAAGATCAACCATTTAATTTCTCTGCTGATACTTTCCAGTGTGCACATTATCTGAGAGAGAGAACAATTTGCTCAAAACTCAAAACAATCTCTACACTTTACTGGGTATGTGTTTTGGAGCTGATCATTTATCTTCACTTTGTCTCGAGTCCTCAATTGAAAAAATCATGAGATAATTTGATTAATGAGAGTAACCACCTCAAAATACTACCTATTTTATAAAATTCAATTGAATGTGAAACTATTATGATAGTCATCATTTTATTGAATACATATTAAGTATTTACATTTGCTTTACATACATTATTAAATTTAATCATTCCTACAGTATTACAGAATAAGTATTGGTATCCACTTTTTACAGAAATACGTGTATGTGTGTGTAGGAGACTGTATCTTCTTGAGGATCTAGTCTTTTCAAAAATATTGATGTGCTGTATTCTATTTAATGTTTATCCAAAAGATACATCCCCTCAAGATAGAATTCAAGGCAAATGTAAGGTATTATTATCATGTGACCAAAATATATTAATCATCAGAATTTAAACCACAGAACAAAATCCTGTTTCATAATTTATCTAAAAAGTACATCCCCAGATAGAAGTGAAACCTGTAAAGATACAAATTTAGCTCATGGTTTGCATTTTTTCCTGAAATTCAGCCAAGTCTGGAGTGCAAAACAACCATACCTGGTTTCTCTATTAATAAGATCTATGTAATAGGAAGTAAGACAACTGTTTTTTTTGAAGGCAAATTAGTTATGGAATTAAATGAAATTCCATCAGTTCAGTTCAGTTGCTCAGTCATGTCCAGTTCTTTGTGACCCCATGGACTGCAGCACTCCAGGCTTCCCTGTCCATCACCAACTCTAGGAGTTGCTCAAACTCAGGTCCGTCGAGTCGGTTCCATAATTCTAATTAAATTCCACAATTATAACTTAATATTTAGTTAATAAATTAAGCTTTTCACATTAGTTCTTTCCAAACCCTACCCCTGTACTTTCTTCACATATCTTACTCCATACTGGTGAAGAAAACAATAACTTCTATCCCTTTGTCAGAAGGAGTGTGAGTGAAGGTGATTCCAGATAGGACACATTCCCTGTAACTGAAATAGAGCTAGAAATGGGAAACTTTTACCTTGATAACTTGCAAATAGAGGAAAGATCCCACAAGTCAGGAATCAAAGATTAAAATTTAATGAAATTTAAAAACCAAATAGTCTTTCCAAATAATAAGGTGACCAGTGACAATGAGTAACAAAACTAACTTGTGATTTGAGAAACCAAAAAAACTAAGGATAAAAAGTTGTGGAGGAGACAAAACAGAAGTGATCTGGAAATGCTCCTGAAATGGAGCAAGGTTGAGGTCTGGTAACCAAACCCAAGGCAGGTAAGGGTTTTGTATGTCAGGAGCATCTCATAGAACCTCAGAAGAACAGAAGAAGAACTCATTCTTCTTATTAGGAGATATGAGCAATATGCCAGATATAAAACCACCTTTTACATTTGTTTCCATGTGTTAGTTTAAATCTACTTATCCTATTTATAGGGTCCTTAGAAGCAAATTCCTTCTTATAGTAGGTGCAAACCTATCTTTTAAAATAAGCATTTGGAAAGTCAAAGTTTTTTCTCTGCCCCAATAAGGGCATGTTGATAGAGAAAACAAGGTTTTTTGAGAAAGTAAAAGCCATTTTTTAAGATATTATGTTTTGATCCCAGAATCAGTATTTTTAAATGAGCTAAAAAAAAGTCCTAAATTAAAAACCAATTTTTGCTTACTGAGTTAATTCAATCAATAAAACTTTAATGTTAAGACAGTAAATGTAGAAAAACATTTCCAACAGACACATTTCAGAGTAGTTTGATATACCAATAGCCCTTGCATCGGTAGAGAGCTTTCTCCTTGGGATCTTGAATTCTTTGGACCAAAGTAAACAGACACTGGGCCAGATTCTACAGCCCTGCCTCCAGTTTTTCCTTCCTTAATCTAGCCAGCCCTGTTTCTAAAAAGAGATTTTTATACACATATGTGATCAGTATATCCTCTTCCATATACTTTCTCTTAATATTTGCAGATGCTTTCTTCATCCTAGCAAGTTTCTCAAAAGAAAAGAAAGAATGAAAAGATACTTTCTAGATAACTTGCTCTAGGTAAAAGGGTGAGTAGAAATTATTTATATTTAAGAGGCTTATGATACGTAGTTAGAATATAGACTGTGAACACATCAGGTTTGAATCCTCCCCCTGCTCCCTCCACCCCACCACTTACCACTTACTAGCTGTGACCTCTCTTAAGGCATTTAAACATTCCATAGCAAAGTTAGTGCTTTGCAAACTTATGGCTAATAATAATAATATTATCTCTTAAAACTACTTGAAGATGAAACAAGATAAAGAACTTGACACTATTAGCAGAGTGCTGACTCTGAGGAAGAATTAAACAAATGTTAAGGATTATTATGATTATTACTAGACACCTATTTTGGTAATATGGAAATGAGCTATTCTTTGTTCCAATTTCCTTTTCCTTAATCAAAATATCACCCTTCGGTCCACAGGAATGGGGATGGGGGATCATGAGGCTTTTAAATAATCATAACCAAATAGATAATTAGATAGATAGATAATTTTTCTTCAATGAGACAAAGTTCAATAAATCATAATTATTTAATAAGGTTGTGCTCAAAGATCCATGAATAAAATAATTAAGAGAAATATGTTATTGGAAGTTTTGTTGCTTAACAAACTTAAATCTTGAAAAAGTGTTTTAAAACTTTTAATAACTGAACTAGCTAAACATTATTTTTAATTTTTAATTAAGTAATCTTTAATGCAGTAATAGTTAACTTCAATGTTCATCATTTTGAGTGATTTTTACTTCACTCTGTTTTATGTAAATAATGAAAGTAATTTTTCTTCCAATGATTTAACCTACTTTTGTTGTTATTTCATACTAGACTTTAAATATAGTAAAAAATAAATATGAGATTTTAGTGCCCCAGTACTGCTCAGAGAGGACTGGATAAAGCTGGAAATTATTATGGGACAGACTGGGAACAAGGATGGCTTTGCTCACAGCCTTGATTTCCACTGTCAACTCTGCAAAATGAAATTCCACAACTTTATTTTCAAGTTCATTACCATTTTCACAATTATAATTAGATTTAAGGCTAAAGTGTATGCTTTAGTGAGAGGTATATAGTTCTGCTTCACATTGACAGGTAAGTGAATTCTAATATCTTGCAGACTAGTGAGTGAGAGTTTATTGCAGATAATGAACAAGATTCACAAATGCTGAAACAAAGGCTGTGAAGAGTAAGAAAGAACATTTGGGGACTTCCCTCGTGTTCCAGTGGTTAAGAAGCCATACTTCCAGTGTGAAGGACACAGGTTTGATCCTTGGTCGGGGAACTAAGATCCTACATGCTGGGTGGCATAGACAAGAAAATTTTTTTAAAAAACAGAATTTTTTAATATACTAAAAAATATAAAGGAAGAAGGCTAAGCACATTTTATTTCTTTTTTTAATATAAATTTATTTATTTTAATTGGAGGTTAATTACAATATTGTATTGGTTTTGCCATACATCAACATGAATCCGCCACAGGTATACACGTGTTTCCCATCCTGAACCCCACTCCCTCCTCTCTCCCCGTACCATCCCTCTGGGCCGTCTCACTGCATCAGCCCCAAGCATCCAGTTTCATGCATCTATTCAAGAAAATAGCTCATGGTGATAATTGTAAGTAAGATATATTAAGAATGGACTTTACAGCTTCATTTTTTTTTTACATCGACGGACCCTGAAAGATAATATGGATCTTGAATATTAAAAAAGTTACTTTTGTTCCTTTACAATCATAATAGCATAGACCTTGAAGGCTTTTTCTAGTCTTAACTTGCAGATGGTAAGATACATCCTTATTCAGAAAACATGTGCACATACTTAATGTTAGGGTGAGACCTGTCAGTCACTCTTCAGGCACCCTGGCAACGAAAATAATATGACAGAAGGTAAATCTCTCAAATCATGTTTAAAATATGCTTCCATAAAACTGTTCTTACACTATTTGTATAGCACTAATCACATTGAAATGTCATTATTTTTCAAATTAACACTCTTCTCTGCAAGACCTTAAGTTACTTGAGAATGTGGGCTATCCCATACAAATTCTTTATCCTACACTTTGGCTTTCTAAGGACCTGGTCCACAAAAGACTCTAAGGGAATATTTGTGGAAATGAACACCCTACACTGTAGTCAATGTAAGCACATTTGCAGATAAGCGGTTACCTGACTTAGTGAGCCAAAGACATTTGAAAACTGGAAAATGCCGTAGGGGTCACTTGAAAAAGCTCCTTATTTCACAGAGGAGGAACTAGAAGCCCAGAAAATATAAGACTTGTCCAGGGCCTGTACAGGACAAAGACAATCTTACTCTTCAATCCCAACTATGCCAGTCCAAGGAAGACCAAATGGTAGCCAGGGGTAATTTTTCCAGGGAGTATCTTACGTCTAATATGCAAAGGGAAAACCTGTGGGATATTCCTAAATTAAATCATGCTAGCAGCTGGAAGTTCAGTTTTGTAGAGGCCGTTTTGTAGACGTAAAGATTCTGTGTGTAGAAAAAGATAACTTACTTGCCTCCGCTAAGTATCTACTGGCCTCCAGTGCACAAAGTTATAAAAACATTAAAAATGCTAGAATATGTGTTTGTGTGTCTAACAGAAGGAGAGAAAATGAAAGAAAGAGAACAAGACTGGATGAGAAATATTCCCCCCAGAGTTATATTAATTTTGGGAAAACATAAAAATAAACAATAGCATTTAGTCATAAATATCTTTTAAAAACAAAAAGGAAAATATTACCTTTACTAATTCCTAATTTTTATGGCTAAAACCTATTGCTATTCCAGCTAAAATTGTCACTTGTCACTTTCTTGGCACAATGCACTTTCTCTATCAATAAAAAGTGACGGCCAAGAATCTGGCCTCTGAACCAAACTGAATCTGTTGACTAACCTAAATATATCTCAGTTTCCTTATTTTCAAAATGAATATAATAAAAGAATTAACCTCAGAGTATTGTTGTGATGATTTTAAGTAAGTTGATACAATCCCAAAAAAGGGCAATGCCAAAGCATGTTCAAACTATTGCACAAGTGCACTCATCTCACACCCTAGTAAAGTAATGCTCAAAATTCTCCAAGCCAGGCTTCAGCAATACGTGAACTGTGAACTTCCAGATGTTCAAGCTGGTTTTAGAAAAGGCAGAGGAACCAGAGAGCAAATTGCCAACATCCGCTGGATCATGGAAAAGCAAGAGAGTTCCAGAAAAACATCTATTTCTGCTTTATTGACTATGCCAAAGCCTTTGACTGTGTGGATCACAATAAACTGTGGAAAATTCTGAAAAAGATGGGAATACCAGAGCACCTGACCTGCCTCTTGAGAAACCTGTACGCAGCTCAGGAAGCAACAGTTAGAACTGGACATGGAACAACAGACTGGTTCCAAATAGGAAAAGGAGTACGTCAAGGCTGTATATTGTCACCTTGCTTATTTAACTTATATACAGAGTACATCATGAGAAACGCTGGGCTGGAAGAAGCACAAGCTGGAATCAAGATTGCCGAGAGAAATATAAATAACCTGAGATATGCAGATGACACCACCTTTATGGCAGAAAGTGAAAAGGAACTAAAAAGCCTCTTGATGAAAGTGAAAGTAGAGAGTGAAAAAGTCGGCTTAAAGCTCAACATTCAGAAAACGAAGATCATGGCATCTGGTCCCATCACTTAATGGGAAATAGATGGGAAAACAATGGAAATAGTGTCAGACTTTATTTTTTGGGGCTCCAAAATCACTGCAGATGGTGACTGCAGCCATGAAATTAAAAGACGCTTACTCCTTGGAAGGAAAGTTATGACCAACCTAGATAGCCTATTCCAAAGCAGAGACATTACTTTGCCAACAAAGGTCCATCTAGTCAAGGCTATGGTTTTTCCATTGGTCATGTATGGATGTGAGAGTTGGACTGTGAAGAAAGCTGAGTGCCAAAGAACTGATGCTTTTGAACTGTGGTGTTGGAGAAGACTCTTGAGAGTCCCTTGGACTGCAAGAAGATCCAA
>NW_011494866.1:631017-681957 GCF_000754665.1 Bison bison bison | reverse complement strand
GACTGCAAGAAGATCCAATCAGTCCATTCTGAAGGAGATCAGCCCTGGGATTTCTTTGGAAGGAATGATACTAAAGCTGAAACTCCAGTACTTTGGCCACCTCATGAGAAGAGTTGACTCATTGGAAAAGACTCTGAAAAGAGGGATTGGGGGCAGGAGCAGAAGGGGACGACAGAGGATGAGATGGCTGGATGGCATCACTGACTCGATGGACGTGAGTCTGGGTAAACTCCAGGAGTTGGTGATGGACAGGGAGGCCTGGCGTGCTGCGATTCATGGGGTCGCAAAGAGTCGGACACGACTGAGCGACTGAACCGGACTGGATACATGTAAAACCCCTTAGAGCAGTATATGGTTCATGGTAAGTACTTAATAAATTTTAAATATGTATTTAACCTTTATTTAAATATTTATTTTCATAAATAAATACAGAGTGTATTTTAAAATGTATGTCTGATTCCTAAACACTGAATTCTTCAATATACCTCCTAATTTGAAATTTGGAAGGAAAGAAAAGGAAAAGAAATTTAGTGTTTAAAGAATTTCAAAGTCACTTGTAAGTCATCCCCTCCTCCTTCCTCAATTTGAATTCATTATTAAAAAGACAGAGAAAACTAAACTTATATACTTTTTTGCTTGAGAAAACAATTAATTAAAAACCAAAAAATGATTACTGTAGAACCATCTGCCTGAGGTTAGAATAAATTACTTTTATTTAATATATGGCGGTAGTAACTAGGGAGATGAGTGAAATCTGATGAGAAATATTCTTGACAAGGACTTACATTCATGCCTATACCTATCTACTCCCATTTAGAGTGAAAATATTTATAATTTTGTGAGCAAATATAATAAGAGAACTAATTCTGAAGCAAAAGAGATTAATGATTGTATCACATATTACATGTATATTTTATTCAACCAGTGTATTTGTTTAGGTAATAAGATATAAATTGATTTTAGGGCAAAGATGGGCAATATCAAGTCAAAGTTTATTTTAACTTGTCCAATATGTCTGGCAACCACACTTAAGGAGAGTGCTTTATATTTAAAACTTACACATGGTAATAACTTTGATCAATATATGACAGATGATATAAACAAGTCACTCTGTATATTTGAATATATGTTCATACCAATATATACTTTTCAGTTTTTGTTAAGAGAATCACAGGTTTAGAACCTTACTAGTCTTCTAATCTAAGGGATTAGAAGTGCAATCCTTTCTTCAACACACTCAACAGACTCACTTTTCTTTTTGATGTAGGGACTAACTGTTCTTTGAGGGAAATAATTCTATTGTCAAAAGATCTAAATAAAATGTAGACAGTGCTTTGTTCCTATTGAATTAAAGTCTCTCTTCCTGTGTTTTATGACCCATAATCAATATTAGGACCCTCTATAGTTTGTTTGCTTGTTTTTATTTTTTGCCCCTCAAATTAAACTTATGCATTCTTCTATATGGTCTTTAAAGCAACTGTCTTCCAGATACCACCCTGAGCTGGGTCCTCATTTTGGGACACTAATTTGTCTGCAACTCTCTCAAAGTACAATACAATCTGACAAGCATAGAGTAGAGTAGGATGATTACGTTCATCCTTTGGATACTGTCTATGTTAGAGGTTTTTAAGCATTCATATTATAGTTAATTTGCACTGGATATCTTACTTGAAGTCTTGCTTTATTGGTGCTTTTGAATTGTGGTGCTGGAGAAGATTCTTGAGAGTCCCCTGGACTGCAAGGAGATCAAATCAGTCAATCCTAAAGGAAATCAACCCTGAATATTCATTGGAAGGACAGATGCTGAAGTTGAAGTTTTAATACTTGGGCCACCTGATGTAAAGAGCTGACTCATTGGAAAAGATCCTGACGCTGGGAAAGATTGAAGGCAAAAGGCGGCAGGGTTGGGTTGGGGGAGAGGGGAGGTGCAGAGGATGAATTGGCTGAATAGCATCACCAACTCAATGGACAAAAATTTGAGCAAACTCCAAGAGACAGTGAAGGACAGGGGAGCCTAGTGTGCTGCAGTTCATGGAGGTGCAAAGAGTCAGATACAACTTAATGACTGAACAACAATCAACAAAGAGAATTTAATAATCTTGTTACTGGCTGTATAGTCAGGCCACCCAAGGTGGCTGTTCTCTTGCTCCCCACACAACCCCTGCTCAACCAGTGCATGCCTCACCTATACCCTGCTCACAAGACTGACCTTTCTACACACTTGCCCCAGGCCCCCACTAGTGATAATTCTTACCAAAAGGAAAGGGTGAGAGGTGTGCCTCTCTCCTGGTTTTCCAGTAACCAGTGAGCCCATTGTTGTTGCTGTTGTTGTTCAGTTGGTAATTCGTGTCCTACTCTTATGTGACCCCATGGACACGTTTTTGTGATCTCATAGACCCTGCCAGGTTCCTCTGTCCATGGGACTTCCCAGGCAAGAATACTGGACAGGGTTGCCATTTCCTTCTCTAGGGGATCTTTCCAACTCAGGGGTTGAATCCATGACTTCTACATTGGTACGTGGATTTTCAACCACTGATCCACCAGGAAAACCCAACATGTAAACCTACTTGATGTCTATTCCTTCAGAACTGGTAACTTCTCCCCACCCTCGAGAGAGAGAGAAGTCTCCTGCCATGCCCTGCACCATCTGCCACACACAGTGGGGTGTCACTCTCGGACCTTGTTTCAGACATGTAAGCTCCTCCATCCATTAAGCCGTTGACCTCTCAGTCTCAGACTCCAGGCTCTTTTGTTGGTCCTGAAGCTGGGCAAGTACAGGAATGTAAGTCTGACGGGTACAGTCCAGCAGTGGCATTTCCTACTTACTTGCTGCTGCTGCTGCTAAGTCGCTTCAGTCGTGTCCAACTCTGTGCGACCCCATAGACGGCAGCCCACCAGGCTCCCCCGTCCCTGGGGTTCTCCAGGCAAAAACACTGGAGTGGTCTGCCATTTCCTTCTCCAATGCATGAAAGTGAAAAGTGAAAGTGAAGTCCCTCAGTCGTGTCCGACTCTTCGCGACCCCATGGACTGCAGCCTACCAGGCTCCTCCGTCCATGGGATTTTCCAGGCAAGAGTACTGGAGTGGGGTGCCATCACCTTCTCTGTCCTACTTACTTAAGAGGTTCTAATTTACTTGTCTTATTTCCTATTGCATATTGAGCAAAGTTTATTTATATTTTGATACCTGAGTATCCTTCCCAGTGTGAATTTGTAGAGATGAATTTAAAGGGTATATAATTCATAAAGACATGACTTCTCCACAATGATGAAAGTTGATGGCCTAAATAGATCATTCCAGAATATCAGGGATACCCAGGACTGTCAAGCTGACTTCTCAGCATCATTGGTATAGCACAGTGGAAAGCAATATTGAAGAAGTTTTAAAGAAAAGTTTTGGAGGAGTCACTCACAAGCACAAATCCTAGCTCTCACCTTTATACCTGCATGACTTCGAACATATTCCAAATCGTATTTCCCGATGATTTAATTATGGATAATTCCTACCTTGTAAGATGTGTCCCTTATGGCGGAAAGTGAAGAGGAACTAAAAAGCCTCTTGATGAAAGTGAAAGAGGAGAGTGAAAAAGTTGGCTTAAAGCTCAACATTCAGAAAACGAAGATCATGGCATCTGATCCCATCACTTCATGGGAAATAGATGGGGAAACAGTGTCAGGCTTTATTTTTAAGTGAAGAAGGCTGAGCGCTGAAGAATTGATGCTTTTGAACTGTGGTGTTGGAGAAGACTCTTGAGAGTCCCTTGGACTGCAAGGAGATCCAACCAGTCTATCCTAAAGGAGACCAGTCCTGGGTGTTCATTGGAAGGACTGATGCTGAGGCTGAAACTCCAATACTTTGGCCACCTCATGTGAAGAGTTGACTCATTGGAAAAGACCCTGATACTGGGAGGGATTGGGGGCAGGAGGAGAAGGGGACAACAGAGAATGAGATGGCTGGATGGCATCACTGACTCGATGGACGTGAGTCTGAGTGAACTCTGGGAGTTGGTGATGGACAGGGAGGCCTGGCGTGCTGCGGTTCATGGGGTCGCAAAGAGGCAGACGCGACTGAGAGACTGAACTGAACTGAACTGAAATTTAAAAAATTTTTAATCACTAAAAATTATTGACTTTGTAAAATAAATATAGAAAAAAATAATTGGGTTTATAAAAGCGAAAATTAAAAAGTGTGACAATAATGCTACAAAGGATAAAAAGAATACTATGAAATTATACTATTAAAAGATTGTTACCCTATATGTGAAGTGGGAAAATATGACTTGAAGGAAAGCTGTGTCAATATAATGATTGGCATATTGTAAATCTATAGCAACAACTTAAACATAGGTATTAACAATAATCCAAATTAAAGTAGAATAGTAGAAAATAGATGAAACAAAAAACACCAGTTTTAAGATTGTAGCTTTAAAAATAAGTGTATCAATAATTGCAGGGGTTTCCCAGGTGGCTCAGAGGGTAAAGAATCTGTCTGCAAGCAGGATACACTGGTTTGATCCCTGGGTCGAGAAGATCCCTTGGGCAAGGGCATGGCAACCCACTCCAGTATTTTTGCCTGGAGAATCCCATGAACAGAGGAGCCTGGCGGCTACAGTCCACAAGGTCTCAAAGAGTTGGATTGAGCAACTAACACTTTCACTTTTCATCCTAACCCCTAATGTGATAGTATTAGGAGATGGGGGGTGGGGGGGTCTTTGAGAAGTGATTAGGTCATAATGGTGGAAGCTTCGTGTATAGAATTAGTGTTCTTACAAAAGAGACCCAATGGGTTTCCCAGATGCCTCAGTGATAAAGAATCCACTTGCCAATGCAGGAGACACAGGTTCGATTCCTGGGTCAGAAAGATCCCCTGGAGGAGGAAATGGCAACCCATTACAGTATATTCTTGCCTGGAAAATCCCATGGACACAGGAGCCTGGTTGGCTACAGTCCATAGGGTCTCAAAGAGTCGGACACGACTGAGAGACTGAGCATACATGCAAAAGAGACCCCACAGATGTCTCTCACACTTCCTGTTATGTGAGAAAACATTGAGAAGTTCATCATCTATGAACCAGGAAATACGCTCCCATTAGACTCCAAATCTGCAGGCACTTTAATCTTGGACTGCCCAGCTTCCAGAAAATTAGAAATAAATGTTTGTTGTTAAGCCTTCCAGTCTATAGTATTTTCATTATAACATCCTGAATGAACTAAGACAAGGGTATAATTCTTCCCAATTATTTTGTGAGACCACCATAATTCTGATACCAAAAGCTGAAAAATACATTTTAAGGAAATAAAAAGCCTACCTCCCTCATCAATAAATACCCTTAAATGTATTCATTGTGATCAAGTAGAATTTATCTCAGAAGAGCAAGGTTATAATTCACTTTCAGAAAACTAATAACCGAAGGGAACTTCTGCAACCTGATAAAGGGCAGTTATACAAACCCTACATTATCATATTTAATGGTGAAAAATTAATACCTTCTTAACCACAAGATCAGGAACAAGGTGGGGATTTTCACCCTCCACTTCTATAGACTATTTCACTGGAGGGGCTGGATAAGGCAATAAACAATTACAAAAATATGAGAGACATGCAAGTTGAAGATTCAAAACAGGTTTCCTACCTGAACCAGGTTTTTTATGTACCTACATAAAATCCTGTTTAATCTATAAAAACCTACTAGAACTGATAAATAAGTTTAAGAAGGTCACAGAATAAAAGATCAATAGACAATAATCAATTGTATTTTTGTAAACTAGAGATGTCCACTTAGATATTGAAATTTTAGAAGCTACATTTGTAATAGCATAAAAAATATCAAACAATTAGTGAAATATTTAACAAAATAAATACAAGATTAGTACTCTTTGAAATTTAAAAACATTGTAAAGAGAAATCAAAGAGCTAAATAAAATAGAAACATACTAAGTTCACACATTAGAATACTTGAAAAATGTCAGTTTTCCTCCAATTGATCTATAGATTCAAAGAAATTCCAATAAAATCCCAGCTAGTTCTTTTGTACACATTCATAAGTTGATCTTAAAACCTAAATGGAAATGGAAATGACTTATAGTAGACAAATAATTTTAGAAACTTCGAGAAGGAAACACAAGAAAAAATTACTGCAAACCTGAGTGAGGAAATGATTTTTTAGGGTATGAAATATGTTCTGTTTTTT
Source organism: Bison bison bison (assembly GCF_000754665.1). Taxonomy (NCBI): domain Eukaryota; kingdom Metazoa; phylum Chordata; class Mammalia; order Artiodactyla; family Bovidae; genus Bison; species Bison bison. The sequence goes on along the minus strand of NW_011494866.1, from coordinate 675,769 downwards.
AAAAATGGCAAATTGTACTTCATCAAAATTATAAATGCCTGCTCTATGAAACAAAGATGCTATGAGAGTGAAAAGACAAGCTATAGAATGGAAAAAAAAATTGCAAAACACAAATCTCATTTAAAAAATCTTGTATCTAGAATGTATAGAGAAGTCTCACCACTGAATATTAAGCAAAAGATTTGAACCGACACTTTACCAAAGAAGATATACAAGGGGGAGTAAGTACATGAGAAGATTATCAACATCCCTTAGTTTTTATGGAAATACAAATTAAACACAGTAGGATACAGTAGAGAGCTTGTGTGCAGTCATGTCCAACTCTTTGCTACCCCATGGACAATAGACCTTCAGGCTTCTGTGTCCATGGGATTTTCCTGGCAAGAATCCTGGAGTAGGTTGCCACGCCCTCCTCCAGGGAATCTTTCCCAACCAGGGACTGGACCCATGTCTCCTACGTCTCCTACATTCCAGACAGATTCTTAGCGCCGAGCCCCTGAGGAAGTCCCAAGTACATCTAGATACCAGTACACATTTATTAGCAAGGCTAAATTTTTGGAAACGGCAACGACTGTCCAACGCTAGCAAGATGCTGAGTAACTAGAACTCTCATACATTTCTGGTGGAGATGCAAAATGGTAGAGCGACTTTGGAAATCATTTTGGCTATTTCTTATTAAGTTAAACATACCCTTGCCATGTGATCTAGAAATCCCATTTCTTTATATTTGCCCAGGTGAAAATAAAATGTATATCCACTCAAAGGCTTCTATGTTAATGATTCTGGCAGCTTTATTCATAATCACCAAAAACTGGAAGCAATTCAAATTTTCACCAACTGGTAAATGATTAAGCAAATGTGGCACATCTACTCAAAAGAACATTCCCATTTTAAAAAGAAACCAAGTGCTGGTACATCTAGTAATATGGATGTACCTCAGAAGCTTTATTCTGAGTAAAAGAAGCCAGACACCGAAGACTACATACTGTATAATTTCCTAAAGCCTTCTGGAAAAGGCAAAATTATAGAGACAGAAATCAGATGGGTGGTTAACAGGACCTAGGACTTGGGTAGAGAATTAACTGTAAAGGGCAGTGGGGTGGGGGTGGGGTGCCTATAGAGATGGTCTTTATCTTGATTGTAGTGGAGGATACATACTGTCTACATTTGTCAAAACTCATTAAACTGTGCACTTTAAAAGGGTGAATTTTGTTTATGTAAATTATCCTTCAATAAACCTGACTTTAAAAAAAACATTAGGAAGTATGGCATAACAGTGTGGGTAACAGTGGCATTCACACTCAAGTTGATCTTTACAAGGAATGCCATTTGTATGTCTCTTGGTGCAATTTTGAGGTTAAACAACATGCTGAGTCCTTTATCTCTCAGGTTTGACCAGAGGTAAATACAACAGGAGATTGTGTCCAGGAAGCAGAGTGAAATCTCAGTGTTTGCCTTCTAGGTTCCCTCCCTTGTAGATCACTCTTAACTACCTGTGTCCCTTGATGAAAAGTTACACTTCTGCCAAGAAACTTTCTCTACCAAGATCCCTCTGTTCTGGGTCCCTGTAATCTCACTTTTAATCCTTCAGGTTTAGAAATACCTGGCTATTATTGGGGGTTCAGTATACTGCACAATCCTTTCTCGTTCCTCCACACCCTGCCAACACTAAATTATTCTCAAATTATTCAATTTGAATGTACTATTTCTTTATTGCCAGAATCCTGAATGATACAGAAAGCTAAGTCTTCTGGCCTCATCACTTTTTAAAAAAATTTTATTGGCGTATAGTTGCTTTACAATGTTGTACTAGTTTCTGCTGTACAGCAAAATGAATCAGTTATTATGTATACATACGTCCCATTTTCTTTTTAAATTTTCTTCCCATTTAGATCACTTCAGTGCATTGAGACAAGTTCCCTGTGCTGCTGCTGCTGCTGATGCTAAGTCTCTTCAGTCGTGTCCGACTCTGTGTGACCCCATAGACGGAAGCCCAACAGGCCCCGCTGTCCCTGGGATTCTCCAGGCAAGAACACTGGAGTGGGTTGCCATTTCCTTCTCCAATGCATGAAAGTGAAAAGTGAAAGTGAAGTCACTCAGTCGTGTCCGACTCTTAGCGACCCCATGGACTGCAACCCACCAGGCTCCTCCGTCCATGGGATTTTCCAGGCAAGAGTACTGGAGTGGGGTGCCATTGCCTTCTCCATAGACTAGGTTCTCAGTAGCTATCGATTTTATACACAGCAGTGTGTATCATTTTAAGTGTGAGCACTTTGGCTACCCTTTCACATATTTGATATTTAGTTTCTCCATCTGTTATATAATAATAGTAATAATAATGACTCATTAATAAGGTTATTAGGAGAAGGCAATGGCACCCCACTCCAGTACTCTTGCCTGGAAAATCCCAGGGACGGAGGAGCCTGGTAGGCTGCAGTCCATGGGGTCGCTAAGAGTGGGACATGACTGAGCGACTTCACTTTCACTTTTCACTTTCATACATTGGAGAAGGAAATGGCAACCCACTCCAGTGTTCTTGCCTGGAGAATCCCAGGGACGGCAGAGAATCCCAGAGCCTGGTGGGCTGCCATCTCTGGGGTCGCTAAGAGTCGGACACGACTGAAGCGACTTAGCAGCAGCAGCAATAAGGTTATTATGATAATTAAATAATGATGTAAGTTTTTAGTAATACTTTTTCCCTTTTTCATCTTAGTCTCTCTATTACTGGGTGTTTTTTCTCCTTCAGTGTCTTCATATGCTTCTATTTCTACTCTCTCTTTTAAGTAATACTTTCTTTATTATGTATAAATGTATAAGTAATTTACATAGGGCTTTATAATGTGGAGAAGCCTGTATAAATGGCTTAAATGTACCATGGTTATGTTCCTGGAATAAACTGTTGCTATTTCTACTGCTACAGAACAGTTAAGTCAAATTTTTGAATTAGGTCAACAAAATCCACAAATAGGGTGGAATCTCTGGACTGTCTAAGCAGGGATAGATCTGGAATAAATCAGCCACAGATATCACTTGTCAGCACTCTAAGGGAGGCCTTTCAAATAAGGGTAGAAGGTACATCAAGAATATCAGCTTCTAGTAGCATTATGAAGAATCCATTAAATCTATATTGAGAGTTTTCCATCATGTGGATTCAAGTTAACATAATCGTTTTATTGCAGTAATGTCTAAACAAGGATCCACGATTAGGCTGTATTTTTATCTTGACTTGTGAACTATTGCTGCCAACTACTCAAATTTCAAGCTTGTTGAGACATATGTTATCCCTGGAAACCCTTCATAAAAATGAAGCATTTTACTGTCCCACCAATTCAGTACAGTCTGGTCAGTTCTCCATCTAGATCTAAGTAAACCATGTAATAGTTCCTACACTAGCCAGAAGTTTTGAAAATGGCTTTTAAAGTAAAACCAAAAGAACAAATTTATTTCTATTTGTGCCAATTAATCTGGTTTGGATTCTCTTTTCCAACTTCTTAAATAATGGGACAGAATGAAGTTGTGGGAAAAGAACTGGATATGGAATTAAGAAGATCTGTATTTGAAATCTAGCTCTAATGCTGCTTCCTAGCTGTGTGATTTCATTAAATCATTTACCTAGCCTCAGTCTCTATCTGTCAAGTGGGAATCTACTGGTGACTTAAGTGAGCTAATAATGATCTGACAACATATTCCTTTAAGGACTTAATAACTTATTTTTTATAACTCATGTATGTAAAGTTTCAAATGTGATTAGTGAGAAATGGGAATGAAGGAAATTTTCAGACAGAGGCAAGAATGTTTAGTTAAAAGGAAATTAAAAAACAAGAGAACAAAAGCAAGATGAAAATGAGTACAATGTATGCATTTATAGCCCACATGTCACAGTTCAGTATTTATAGGTTTGTAAGTGACAGCCTTCCCAGTATAGCAAAGTTAATTATGAAGTAGCTGTCAGTTTCAAGCTGTGTACCTGACTGAGGCTGAAACTAGTCACCATTTCCACACATGATCATTTAATTTAAGAGTCCAAAATATACACCAATAAATCAGTTTGTGTTTCTGATTTTGTTTCCCTAAATCTTTTTTTGAAATGGCCTAGTGACTTTCTATTTAATGAATATTAGTGCATTTTATTTCGCAAATGTGATTTGTAATTATCAGAGCTGGACTGAAACCTCAGGAAGAGGTGATGAGTCCAAGACTGAACGCAATACTAAATGTATACTTAAATTTTCCAGAGCTGATGCTCCCTTTGCTACTTAAATTCCATGGTCAAAACAATAGATAGAATAAATATGAAAAAGAAGAATAGGAGATGGAAACAGAGAAAGAGAGACAGAGGTGAAGAAAGAGAGAGAGAAAAGAATGAGAGAGATTGAGAAGAAGCTTGGGAAAATGTTCAGTGGAAAATCTGTAGAAATGATGTAAGAGAAAGCAAAGGCAGGGATTGGAGTGAGGGGTGTATAACTGAGACTATAAAAACTCAGACAGAAAACTCACCATCAGAGCTGAGTTTGGGAGAAACTGCACAGACAGGACTCTAAAGTTAGACTCTCCTGATTTTTCACAAGGTAAGTTAAATATAAAAGCTGATAAAGAGTTAGGCTTTTTCCTTTTAACTGTTTTTTTTTAAGTTTTTGATTACTTTTCAAATGCTTTGATTATATCTTGATTTTGTTAAAATTAGAAATGTTTTGGGGAATATTATCCTCTCTAAAATGAGTAAAATACCTAAGATATTTTGTAATGTAAACTTAGGGTAGAGATAATTGTTTGCTCAGGCATTTTGTATTTATTATATTGTTTTTGCTTTTATATTCTATTTCAAAATAAAGAGAAAAGGAACTCAAAATAATGATCCTATAAGAGTGTTAGATATATTAATTTTGCTTTTATCAAATATGTCCAGTGTTAGGAAATTTTTAAAGTTACAAAGTGGCCTGATTCTAAAAACCTATTAGGTAGAAAAGAAAGTTTCTCTCTTATCTTTATTTCTGTTAAAATTAGAACTTAAGAAACATCCCTATATTAACCAAATTATATGCTCTATGTTCTTCAAACCTATACTATCCAGTGCTTTTATTCTTATGAACCCAAATAGGCAAATATGATACTAATAACCTAGTTTAAAATAGACTTAGGTCATGTTTATTCTTCAGTATTTGAAGTACTCTTGCTATTAATGATTGAATTAAGTGTTAATCTGAAACATATGCTTGAGTTCTGTTTAAGAAAAAATTTAAAATGTTGTTTCAAGTTTTGATCTGTGGAAACAGTGTACAGTCTACAAATTCAGTTCTAGCAAAACAAAATATGACTCTTTTGAATTCCAATTATAGGTTCCATAGGTTTAGGAAAGTGACTACTATGTATTTCTGAGTTATCTCTCTAGAAATTAGATAAACAATGATTTACGATGATTTCAGTGCTCAGGTAAGCTATAGAATTGATAGCAGTATATTTAATGGTCTCCCACAAACATCAGGCACATTTTGTGTCTTCTCTTTAATTTGGTATTACTCTTCAGCACTCTTACAGAACTTTTCTAAGGAGAACTTCCTGTAGATATGCATTCAAGTCTCCTCTTTATAAGTTAATTGAATGTGGCTTCATTCAGCAAGTTAATTTAGGTATTTAAGGTTATTTGCTTTCTCCCTTTATTTCTCAGGGTTCTTAACTGATTCTAATACAATGAATCATGGGCAATAAAGAAGCAGTTATGCTTAAAGACTAGGTTTGGGGACCTTAGGGGTGCAATTTTAATTTATTCAAATATTTTCACGATTTGAACATTAGTTAATAAAATTAGATTGGAACAGAACTCAAATTGAGCAGTCTCAAAATATTACCCCAACTCTGTCATTATGCAGTTATGCAGCTTCAGGCAAGCTTAAGCACAGAGTGGTGCTCCATTACATTTTGTTATCATTGAAAAAGACAGAAGAACTAAAAGTGCCAGTGGTACTGAATGTGAGAATGACCTGGGAAGCTCCCACATCTATCATTTTTCCCTATATTAGGGAATGAAGAATCAGTATCACAGAATCTTGGGGCTAATCCTTAGACATCATCTAATTTAACCTTCTTGCCAACAATTCATCCACTGTGATCTGTACCCACCAGACAATCTTTGCTTAGATTCCATGTTATCAGAGGAACACAAGCTTTGGAGTCAGGAGAACAGCCTTCTAATCTCAGTCCCAGCTTTATCAGCTTTTACACAGCTTCCCAGGGGCTTCCTTCTTTCCTAGTAAAACTAGAGTTTGTGTGTATACAAATGAGGAGACACAAGTTCCCTCCTTGCCCTGGGCACCTCTCTACATGGGCCAATTTCTATGTCCCTGAAGATCTCTCTGATTAGAGATGTTTTTAACTGAGTTCTCCTCCTTTCTCCAAATAATTCTCAGGGCACCTCACAGGAACAGTGGTTAGCATCACTGGCCAGTAATTACTGGTGCTTTGGTCGGCATGAACTGGCTGTTACTCAGTTTTGCCTTTTCTCCCTTATTGATGCCTCATCAGCTCTGGTCTCAGCACAAAGCACACACTCCCTCCAGAACCAACTCTTCTGCCATGCCTCCTTCTGCTTACCCCCTCTCCATCCATTTTATATCTCCCTTTCATCTCCTCTTGCTTAGACAAGTTAATTACCTTTGAGTCTGGCTCTCTCCATTTACTGAGACTGAAAGTGAAAAGTGAAAGTCTCTCAGTCGTATTCAACTCTTTGTGACCCCAAGGACTATACAGTCCATGGAATTCTCCAGGTCAGAATACTGGAGTTGGTAGCCTTTCCTTTCTCCAGAGGATCTTGCCAACCCAGTAATCCAACCCAGGTCTCCCACATTGCAGGTGGATTTTTTTCCAGCTAAGCCACAAGGGAAGCCCAACAATACTGGAGTGGGTAGCCTATTCCTTCTCCCAGGGATCTTCCCGACCCACAAATCAAACTGGGGTCTCCTGCATTGCAGGTGGATTCTTTACCAACTGAGCTATCAGAGAAGCCCTTACTGAAAATAGTAAATTCCAGTTGCTGATGATAGCCTCCTTCTTTTCTAAAACTCTATGTTCCTAAGATACAAGGCTCTAACCATTGTGAAAAATGCACCTTTAAAATATCAGCTGGGCCACCACTGATAACTTGGCTATTGGCCCACCAAGTAAGAGCTGTGGCTTTGCATGGTCCTCTCCAAGAGCCTTTCCATGGATTTCTCCATGACTTCCCTGTGTTCCCACATTGGTGGTTGAATTTCCTTGCAAAATCTGACTTGTCCATCCATGCCAGGGCACTAAGATGTTTAAACAGTGACATCTCTTCCTCTTCCTCTTCCATAGTCCATCCCTTCCTGACTGCTCCCATGTTTGTGTACAGTCCAGTTCCTGTAGTGAAGTCCTTAACTACCATAACAACCACGTTGGCTCCACTTGCATTACACAGCCTCACTATGCTATACTGTCAACGTTACAAAAACTGTAGGAAAACCATGACTCAACATAATTAGTGATTTTTTTTAAAAAAAATAAAATTAATAGAGATATTTTATGAACCATAAAACAAAATATAAATCATTTAAAATTCAATTAAAATTTTACTTTGGTTAATATAATAAGAGTTTGAAGAACAATTATATTTTAAGTATAACAGATTTTTCCCTTTGTTTTCTTTTCATTATGATATTGTTCATGCGTGCATGCTTGCTAAGTTGCTTTAGTCATGTCTGACTCTTTGCGACTCCATAGACTGTAGCTCACTGGGCTCCTCTGTCCATAGGATCCTCCAGGCAAGAATACTGGACTGAGTTGCAAGGGATCTGCCTGGCCCAGGGATCAAACTCACATCTCTTATGTCTCCTGCATTGGCAGTCAAGCTCTTTACCACTAGTATGACCTGGGAAGCCAGATATTGTTCATAGTTTTACACTAATATTTTAATAGAAGTATTATGGCTGAAATTAATGATAATACATAGTATACTATAACATTAAATGTTAAAAGTAATTGCCATTTATAACTCTTTAGTAAAATTTCCTTCCCTCAGTCAATATTATTTCATTATATTTTATTTTCTATCACTATTCTATAATTCTAGATTCCAACATCCAATTTTACTCCTTAAAGTGAACAAGAATAAAACTTTTTCATAAAAATAAAAGAATAAAAAGAATATTTTGACAAGTTGCCATTTTTAGAAGGCAATATCAGGATGTGGTGGTTTAGTCGCTATGCCATTTCCAACTCTTGCAACCCCAAGGACTGTAGCCTGCCAGGGTCTTCTTTCCATGGGATTCTCCAGGTAAGAATACTGGAGTGGGTTGTCATTTCCTTCTCCAGGGGATCTTCCCAACCCAGGAATGGAACCCAGGTCTCCTGCACTGCCGGCAGATTCTTTACCGACTGAGCTAGGAGGGAAGCGCCTAATATCAGGATAATAATAGCTATTATTTAATAAGTTATCACTTTATGCCTGTCCCTGTACCTGTATTATTTCTAGTCCTTACAATAAGCCTAAAAAGTAAGTTTTTGCCCCATTTTCCTGGTGAATATATTAAAAACAATGAAGCTAAGTAACATTTCCAGTCAAGAGTCATATTCAAGTCTGTGTAACTTAAGAACAACCAGTCTCTTTCTACTAACTCACTTTTCTTGGATTAGAAAGTATAACTACAATACCAGGAGTCAGGAGATGAGGAAGTAACCTGAGTTGGGTCAGTTCATCTATTAAAAAATAGAATTATAATATTTTCCATATAAATCATAGCTTGACTATTAGGAGGATGAAAGGAGATAGACAGATTTCAAAATAATAAAGTACCTTACAGACATAATCAACTGTACTTGAAGGAAATGAAAGAATTACAGGAAGAGTCTGCTCTTGCAGGAGGAAATCATTGGCTGGGCAGAGCCAGTGGCCAAGGAGTTTTCATCTCCGCCAGGCTGTGAGCAACTGGATGACAGAAAGAGTGTCTCATTCATGTTTATATCCCTGGTGCCTAATAAATAGCATGTACCTAATAAATGCATCTTGTTGAGTATTACAAAATATATTTTTGGCTTTTATTTATATTTTAGAGTATTTTTTCATCGATTATATTGTCTAATTTAATGTAATTGAAATGTAATTTACTATTTTATTAAATAGTATTCATACAGGCTAAGTCGCTTTGCTGCTTCTGCTGCTGCTAAGCCGCTTCAGTCGTGTCCGACTCTTAGCGACCCCATAGACGGCAGCCCACCAGGCTCCCCTGTCCCTGGGATTCTCCAGGCAAGAACACTGGAGTGGGTTACCATTTCCTTCTCCTAAGTCGCTTCAGTTAAGTTCAGTTCAGTCCAGTCGCTCAGTCGCGTCCACTCGGCTCCTCTATTCCTGGGATTCTCCAGGCAAGAATGCTGGAGTGGGTTGCCATTTCCTTCTCCAATGCATGAAAGTGAAAAGTGAAAGTGAAGTCGCTCAGTTGTGCCCGACTCTTAACTACCCCATGGACTGCAGCCTACCAGGCTTCTCCATCCATGGGATTTTTCAGGCAAGACTGGCGTGGGTTGCCATTGCCTTCTCCGGCTAAGTCAGTTTCAGTTCAATTCAGTCGCTCAGTCGTGTCTGATTCTTTGCGACCCCATGAATCGCAGCACACCAGGCCTCCCTGTCCATCACCAACTCCCGGAGTTCACTCAGACTCACGTCCATCGCGTCAGGGATGCCATCCAACCATCTCATCCTCTGTCGTCCCCTTCTCCTCCTGCCCCCAATCCCTCCCAGCATCAGAGTCTTTCCCAATGAGTCAACTCTTCGCATGAGGTGGCCAAAGTACTGGAGTTTCAGCTTTAGCATCATTCCTTCCAAAGAAATCCCAGGGCTGATCTCCTTCAGAATGGACTGATTGGATCTCCTTGCAGTCCAAGGGACTCTCAAGAGTCTTCTCCAACACCACAGTTCAAAAGCATCAATTTTCGGCGCTCAGCTTTCTTCATAGTTCATCTCTCACATCCATACATGACCACAGGAAAAACCATACCCTTGACTAGACGGACCTTTGTTGGCAAAGTAATGTCTCTGCTTTTCAATATACTATCTAGGTTGGTCGCTTTAGTTGTGTCCAAATCTGTGTGACCCCATGGACTATAGCCCCCCAGGTTCCTCTATCCATGGGACAGAGGCAAGAATTCCAAGCAAGAATACTAGAGCAGGTTGCCATGCCCTCCTTCAGGGAATCTTCCTGACTCAGGGATCAAACCCACGTCTCTCATGTCTCCTGCACTGGCAGATGTGTTCTTTACCACTAGCACCCCCTGGGAAGCCCATTAAATAGTATATGCAATTACAAAGTGGAGTAAAAAGTGAAGGAGGTGGTAATAGTCCATATTATCCTGATGCATATATATGCCATATTTAACTACATTTATCCAACTTTACTCTCTGAATGCCTTTTCATACCACATAAAAATGGCTTGTATCAAATGACCAAATAGCATGTGTATGTGCAAGTCTATCTACATTTCCCTGTCTCTAGTTTTGAAGATTCTTTTTTCTCCCATTATTAACTGTTAACAATCATACATGAAGTTCTCTTCTATTTCTAGAGGACATAATTTACTATGAAGAAATTTACAATATTTCAAGGATCAGAATGCAAATTAGTGTTTGATAAGGAGAAATCTTAAACTTTAATGGAATAATGATTAGGGAATAAGGACACATGTCCCTCTCATTAGAATGAGAATCTGTGATGTGAAATATGAACAGACATACCAGGAGTTTGGCATAACTTCATCACATATTATTGTAGGTATAAAAGTTGGGCAAATCTCTTCCCATGACTAAGCCTTAGTTTCCATATCACTTAGTATCTGTCCCTCCTTTCTGTTTACCTACCACAGAGGGCGGCTTCATTCATTCATTCTTTCAACACATAATACTGACTCCCTGCCAGGCATTATGTTGGGTGCTGAGATAAAATAGTGAACATGACATAGTTCCTGCCCTCAAGGAATTTACAGCAACATTTAAATAGTTTACTTATCTGGGCTTTTTAATAATGTGATCTTATAATATCATGGTAGGTTTCTAACTTCTTAAATGTGTGCAAGAAAGATACTAGCAGTATGGTTGAAAATTCAAAATGGAAAAAAAATTGAGGTTTAACAACAAAGTTTTATGATTTTGGAAGACAATAGTGTCTGAAAAAGAACAAAAATGGTGCCAGACAGAATAAAGTCACTTAACACATGTATACTAGTAAATTATCATTCTTCCTGATTTGTAGTACTCAGGGAAAGTCATTTTAAAATGCAGGTGTCTGCCACCTTAAGAACACCTCATCCATACACATCTGACTTTATAAGCAATTTGTTTTGGAGATGGGAAAATGCTTTATACTTCCACAAATAAGTTAAACTTGAAGAAGCATGAAACTGAGAGGCTGAAAGCATTACGTTGTTGTTCTGGCTCTTCTAACTGGCTTTGTGACTTCGGAAAATTGACTACAGCTGATGGAAGAACAATGAGAAATGAGAAAGAATGCATTCCTGACATTTTCATTTTTTTTTTTAAATGAAATGTTAAGTTTCTCAGTCTCAATTTGCACCTTCTTTTCAAAATCATACTCAATATATCAAGCAAATGCCCATCACACAATCTACTAAAAAGAGCAAATTTTACACAGAGAATTTTAAATAAAATAAACACCAAGTATTTCTCAGATGTATTTCAGTGAGAATGATATAGACAATGTATATGCTAGTGATAGAAGCAACCAGCTGTAGTTCAATTGCTCTTGGGTGAAAATCCTCAATGACTTTAAATTAAGTATTTGAGTTTAAGAGGATCTGAAACTAATACCCACTTCTGAAGTTCTAAGTGCCTTAGCCACGATTAGTTCTCTTGTTTGTGGAGCCAACTGCACCAAAGGTTGTGGCATGGCAGCACCAATAAAGGAGACATTCCAGCGTCCAAGTCTCTGCTTTCCAGCAGGAGAGTGTCTCAAGTACCTGGTTTCTTCCCTCATCAATGAAAACTAGAAACAACCTTAATGCCTGTTCGAATGTCATTCATTGAAACATTAAGATTATGCCTATAATGTCAAACTGTTCTGTATCCTCTTGATTTTTTAACATAGACTTTGCTGATTGACTTCAAAGATGGCCCCAAGTCCCCTAAGTCATTGTGGGTATAAGCTTTACTTTCCCTGGAAGGACTTGACTTCAAATACCTGCCTTGGGCTCAATAATAATTATTTTTATACAAAATGGTTTCAGGCAAAATTTAGAGTTTCCATTGAAAAATTTTACCTATGATAAAATAAGAATGATGCAGTGTTTTTTCACAGATAAATGTATATCTTTATACATTCTCAATAAAAATATTAAACATAAAAGTACATGTTTTATTGCTCTTGTTCAGCAAACAAGGCAAATCCATAATGATTTGTGCCATTTGTAAATTAAACAATTCTAAATTAAACAAATTTAATTAATTAAAATGTGAGATCATACATGAGGTTTATTAGACAACTTGACAGTTTAGGCATCTTGCTCAAGGTTAACTAGCACAACAAGGAGAATTATCCCTATCCTTCAAGTCTGATTCTGAGTTTTCCTCACCGTCACAGAAATATATGTTTTCTATATATATCTGAAATTTCCTATTATCAAAAAGTCTTACTTTTGTATTTAAAATTATTTTGTATTAATTTTGTATCCATTAATATATGAAGTAGGAAACAGCAGCCCACCCCAGTATTCTTGACTGGAGAGTCCCACGATCAGAGGAGTCTGGTGGCTATATACAGTCTATGGGGTTGGTGGAGTATAGTTCATGGGGTCACAAAGAGTCAGACACAACTGAAAAGACTGGGCACATCCACTAAAACTAAGACTTGTGAGTACTCTGAAAAGAGTCAAATGATTATTTTACCTTGATAGACACACTATTAATAACAAATACAGAGGAACAGGAACTCAGTCAAATCTTTAAATTTTTTAACATTATGTGATTTTAAAAAAATTTAGTCATTTTCTGGCTGCATCACGTCTTAGTTGCAGCATGCAGGATCTTAGTTGGGGAACACTGGCTGTGCCTGGGCAACACTAGTTGCCCCGAGGCAAGTGGGATCTTAGTTCCATGACCAGAGATTGAACCCACGTCCCTTGCATTGTAAGCTGGATTCTCAACCACTGGACTACCAGGGAACTCCCAACATTATGTGATTTTTTAAAATGTACAGCTAATAATGCATTAAATATTGCACAATCCTTTCTCTCACTCCCAAAAAGCAGACATAACTGCTGCATACCAGGGCATCTGGATCCTCCCTCAGCTCTAACATCTTTGTTTCTAAAGTGTGGGGGAACTGAGTATACTGTCTTAAGAATGATGAGAAAAAAAACTTGAAGTAAATATTTGAAAGTAAATTGATATAGCTTATTTCATCCCTTCTGTGCACCTTGAACATCTCTAAAATTGGAACACCTTACACTTGATTGCTGTTGTTGTTGTTTAGTCGCTCAGTCTTGTCTGACTCTTTTGCGACCCCATGAACTGTAGCCTGTCAGGTTCTTCTGTCCATACGATTTCCCAGGCAAGAACACTAGATCAGGTTGCCATTTTCTTCTCCAGGGGATCTTCCCAACACAGGGATCAAATTTGTGTCTCCTAAATTGGCAGACAGATTCTTTACCACTGAGACACAGGGATGCCCTTACACCTGATTGCATGTCATAACTTAATTGATAGCATTTTTTTCTTTCTTAAAATATACTTATAAAGTCGAATCACTGCAAATGAAATCTTAAAATCAAAGACTTGAAGGCCCTCTCTTTTCAGTTAGAAATACTTTAAATTAATGAGAAGTATTTTTATGTGAAAACCTAAATGCAAAGTCTTATGCATAGACCCGCCTGATTTGAGGGAGGGCAGAAAGGTTTTCTCAGCCAAACCTATACCAACAGCATACAGTGTCTGTGCTTCCATCAGAAAAGAGTCAGATTCAGCAACAGTCTTTACAAAAGCTAGAAGCAACTTTAGAGGTCATTTGCCCAAAATCATATGGTGAAATAACAGCCAAGCAAGAGCAGGGCCTGAGTCTCAGAACCCCTAGCTCAGGTCTCTATCATACAGACTTTGTGTTAACCGTTGTCCCTTAGATGCACCTTCACAGTAAGAAAAAAGGTAGTTACTCTATTATCTACTATGCTGGAAGCTTTCCTCCATTACTAAAATGACTCGGGTGAGCATGACTTTATGGAGAAGGATAAACGCTACACTGTAGAAGTAGCCTACAATATCGGGCTTCCCAGGTTACAATAGTGGTTAAGAACCCACCTGCCCAAGCATGAGACATAAGAGACTCCCTGGGTTGGGAAGATGCCCAGGAGAAGGGCGTGGCAACCCAGTCCATTATTCATGCCTGGAGAATCTCATGGACAGAGGATCCTGGGGGACTACAGTCCACAGGGTCACACTGAGTCGGACACAACCGAAGCAACTTAGCATGCAAAGGGTATGCTTTCGAATTTACTCTGCTTTTCAGTTTTACTGTGGGACCAAGGTGACCCACCACTTGCCTAGAAGACCATGCCTGTTTTCAGAGAAAGAAGGTTTGAGGAGTGTTATGTGCAGGCTCACAAGGCCATTTCCCAGTGACAGAACTAGGGACCTTTCACAACATGTCCTGTTAAATCTCACTTAAATGCCTGCCATGTCACAGTGGGAGAGGATTTTTAAGTTTAATTACTTTTTTAAGTACTTTATCTTTAATTAAGACTTTAATTTCTGTTGAAAGTAATGTGGGTAGAGTCTATTTTGTATATTTCCAATTAAGAAATTAGTAATATAAAACATCCAAAGAATTATCTAGACTAAACCTAAAAATTTAGTCCTCTCATGAATTTCTAATGGTTAGACCCACTATATCTAAGTCAGACCTTGTTGAGAAATTGCCTTAGTAACCTGAGTGATTTGGTTTTCTTCAATACCAGCCCTCAAAGAATGGTTGCCAATCTTTTCCTAGCCCAGTCCACTTTAGAGATTATTTTTCATAATAACGATGACTCACTGCAGCACTGATGGTCAATAATGCAAACATCTTTTTCGTTTTAGCAGACTTCTCATTTAATCTTATTTTAAATAAATTATATCAGAATTTTTAACATGTCAGTGTGCACTGTCAATGTTTTAAAGAAATATATGTGAAAGTGAAAGTTGCTCAGTCACGTCCGACTCTTTGCAACCCCATGGACTGTAGTCCGTGGAATTCTCCAGGACAGAATACTGAAGTGGGCAGCCTTTCCCTTCTCCAGGGGATCTTCCCAACCCAGGGATCCAACCCAGGTCTACCACATTGCAGTCAGATTCTTTACCAGCTGAGCCACAAGGGAAGCCTTGTGGCTATAATAAATGTCTATCTGCAACCCAAACTTCAGTGACAAACCATCAGGTCTTCCTCCTCCCACCACAACTCCAGCCACAGATTGGATGATCCCTTCAGGGTATAGTGAGTTCTTGCATATGAAAAATCTTTGAAGCAAAGGTTAAGATGTTACACAATGTAAGACGTTTGTTTATTCAATAGCAATATCATTAGTGACAATATGTAAACATGGTAGACCAATGGACTGAAAATGAAGTACACGCCTAATCTTATAAGGTAGAGCTCATGCCCACTGTCTATTTGGAAACTCCTCGAGTTGGAGAACTGTTATTCAAAAATTTCTCAATGAAAATTATGGCTGTACAAAAAATAACTCCAGGTGCCTCCACTGTCATATATTCACACAATGAACATCCTTTGAATGTTCTTTCTGGAATTCGCAGTGTACATGGTGCTGAGTAGATTTTTAGTCATGGACTAAATTTATCCACTATCAACAAAATAGGGAAATGGAGCTCAACCTGGTCTTTTCCTTCCCTCCCTATAATTTCCTGTTTCTAATTTTGTAGCAATCAAGTTTCAACAAGTTAATCAAATGTCTTTTGTGTGGCAGGTGCCAGGGTGTTTGTTTTCATTAGTGTACCAAATGCCATATTTAGGAACTTGGCCTTTTGGTTAACTGGCTACAAGCATGGCTTTAAACCATTAAATGTGTGTATTTAAACTCAGCATTTATTTTTATTTCTCCCTATCCAAATAATCAGGATGTGGTTATCTGTAAGATGACACATTATGACTTTTTTCCTATATACACCCAAGAACAAAAATATATGCCTCAGACATAATCATCAATATTATTAACACCCATCATCCTGTGCCATTTATAAGATTGCAGAGATGAAGAGAAACCTGGTTAGTAAAATGTGCATAAAAATAGATGAAGAAAGTCCACACAGGAAAGCTTATAAAATTGAAAAATTTTGAGACTGTTTAAAAAAAGAGTGGAAAGAAAACATCACAATTATAAGCTTATCTTTGAGTGACTAGAAGAGTTACTTTTTTAAAGATATGCCAGAAATATGAGATCATTGTAAAAAAATGTTATATTTTTAATATATCTTACCTTTTGCTGAGGAAAGTCAAACACATCAGCAAAATCAGAAGGAAAAATAAGATTCAATGCCTGATTTTCTAAAAGAATAAGTAATGCAGGTTTTGGTTGGTATTTTTTACCAGATAACTTTTACATTTCTTCCTGTTAGTTTTCTTCTGTCCTAATTTAGAGAAATAATCATGATCAGCTCTATTTAGAAGAGAAGCTATGGGGCAAAGGAGAAAAGGAAAGATACACCCATCTGAATGCAGAGTTCCAAAGAATAGCAAGAAGAGATAAGAAAGCCTTCCTCAGAGATCAATGTGAAAAAATAGAGGAGAAAACAATAGAATGGGAAAGACTAGAGATTTCTTCAAGAAAATAAGAGCTACCAAGGGAATATATCATGCAAAGATGGGCACAATAAAGGACAGAAACAGTATGGACCTAATAAAAGTAAAAGATATTAGAGGAAGTGGCAAGAATACACGGAAGAACTATACAAAAAATATCTTAATGGTGTGATCACTCACCTAGAGCCAGACATCTTGGAATGCAAAGTCAAATGGGCCTTAGGAAACATCACTACAAACAAAGCTAGTGGAGGTGATGGAATTCCAATTGAGCTATTTCAAATCCTGAAAGATGATGCTGTGAAAGTACTGCATTCAATATGCCAGCAAATTTGGAAAACTCGGCAGTGGCCACAGGACTGGAAAAGGTCAGTTTTCATTCCAATCCCAAAGAAAGGCAATGACAAAGAACGTTCAAACTACCCCACAATTGCACTCATCTCACATGCTGGCAAAGTAGTGCTCAAAATTCTCCAAGCCAGGCTTCAACAGTATGTGAACCATGAACTTCCAGATGTTCAAGTTGGATTTAGAAAAGGCAGAAGAACCAGAGATCAAATTGCGAACATCTCTTGGATCATAGATAAAGCAAGAGAGTTCCAGATAAAACATCTACTTCTGCTTCACTGACTGAGCCAAAGCCTTTGATTGTGTGGATCACAACAAACTGTGGAAAATTCTTCAAGATATGGGAATACCAAACCACCTTACCTTCCTCCTGAGAAATCTGTATGCAGGACAAGAAGCAACAGTTAGAACCGGACATGAAACAGCAGTCTGGTTCCAAATTGAGAAAGGAGTACGTCAAGGGTGTATATTGTCATCCTGCTTATTTAACTTCTATGCAGATTACATCATAAGAAAGTCTGGGCTGGATGAAGTTCAATCTGGAAACAAAATTGCCAGGAGAAATATCAATAATCTCAGATCTGCAGATGACACCACACTTATGGCAGAAAGTGAAGCAGAACTAAAGAACCTCTTGATGAAAGTGAAAGAGGAGAGTAACATTCAAAAAATGAAGATCATGGCATCCTTTCTCATCAATTTACGGCAAATAGATGTGAATACAATGAAAACAGTGACATACTTTCTTTTCCTGGGCTTCAAAATCACAGCAGATGGTGACTGCACCCATGAAATTAAAAGATGCTTGCTCCTTGGAAGAAAAGCTATGAGCAACCTAGACAGCATATTAAAAAGCAGAGACATTACTCTGCCAACAAAGGTCCACCTAGCCAAAGTTATGGTTTTTCCAGTAGTCATGTATGGATGTGAGAGTTGGATTGTGAAGAAAGCTGAGAGCCGAAGAACTGATACTTTTGAACTGTGCTGTTGGAGAAGACCTTTGAGAGTCCCCTGGACTGCAAGGACATCAAACTAGTCCATCCTAAAGGAAATCAGCCCTGAATATTTATTGGAAGGACTGATGCTGAAGCTGAAACATCAATACTTTGGCTACCTGCTGTGAAGAGTCGACTGATTGGAAAAGACCCTGATGCTGGGAAAGACTGAAGGCAGGAGGAGAAGGAGACAACAGAGGATGAGATGATTGTATGGCATCATTGACTCAATGGACATGAGTCTGTTCAAGCTCTGGGAGTTGGTGGTGGACAGGGAGGCCTGGCGTGCTGCAGTCCATGGGTCACAGAGTCTGACACAATTGAGCAACTGAACAATATATGCGGTGGAGAGTTTATACATGAATTAATCCAACCTCTCAAAGTTCTTTTGAAGTCAGCATTACTCCTCATTTCACCAATATGGAAAATAAATTTCAACAGATTAAGTAACACACACGCAAGGCCATACTATTACTAAAGAAAATATGAGTCTCAAATCCAAGTATTCAGATTGAATAATTCTTCTTTTTGCTCCCTGCAGGTTTCCAAATGATATTTTTTTTTTAAGGAAACAGAAGTTTGCTGAGAATTATTATTAATGATGAACTGGGGGACTTCCCAGTGTCATGTGTTAAGTGGAGAAGTTGAGTTGCTTTTATTGGTAGCCCAGAGCCAGAGATCTTTTCCCAACAGGACAAGGCCTCCCATTTTAACCAGCAGTCAGACTGGCAGCCAGAAGGTCTAATCTATATTGTAAATAAGCTTTAATTGGATTTATAGTGCTTTATTAATGTAAAAATTCATAAAAGTATCAATGACACACATTTGTGCTTACTACACAGAATTAATAAATGCAACCTTTTGACTTATTTGCTTTCCTGTGTATATACAGGTAAAACCTGAGTCCCTTATGTTTTCTTCATAATCTTATATTCTCCCTCACTTTCCCCAGAAGCAATCAGTCATGAATCAACTTCCGTTGGTCTCTATTTTAATTATAGGTATAGATTTCAAAATACAGGAAATTGCTTTATGTATTTCCAATTTAGGTAAATGGTAGCATGGCATATTTACTGTTCTAGAATTTCTAATCTCCCCTCAAATCTGCTCTGTTTTAAATCCATGCATACAATTACACATAACATTTACATCGTTTGTTTGAACTATAGATAACACATATATTTAAATCGTTTGCTTTAAGTCCACAGTATGAATGTAACTCAACTGACAAATCCATTTCCTTCTGAGTAAGGTACTTGGGTTGATTCATTTTTTCACTGCTATAAACAATGAGGCTATGAACTTTCAAATACATGTTTTCTTATAAACTTTGGCCCATTTTTATTTAATTGTGTCTGTTTTTTAAATTTTATTTATCAGTTACTTAAATGTTTAAAATGCTAATCTTGCTTTTTTATATCTGTTCAAAATACATTTCATTTGTAATTTGTTATTTATTGCAATTTGTTTACTGTACCTTATCACATGGAAAATTTCAATTTTGATATAGTATAATTTGTTAATTTTTTCTATGAAGTTCACCTTTTGAACCATGCTCAAAAAATCCTTTTAAATCACAGGACATAAAGATATTCTACTGTTGGAACAGTGGTGTTTTTGAAATTTCATATAAAATTACTTTTAGACACAGCACATTCTGTCTTGTTCACTGCAAACCCCAGCAGGGGTTGGTTTATCATACCTAGTCAATTTAACACATTTCTCCTTAGGTACATGATGTTGTAACCTGTGGATTACCAAGAATAAGATTCCATAAACTAGATTTCTCAGACTTGGGTTTTTTAAGTTAAATTATGATTATAGCTGTACAACCCCAGTCTAGGTTTCCATGGAAATGAAGCCTTGATAGAATTCATTCTGGGAGATTGACAGCCTCTATTAAGTATAATGTAAGTGTTGCAAAGGTGCACCCCAATGTAGAGAAGCTGAATAATTTAGTTTATTACCTGCCTATAACAAGCTTTACAGGCATTTTTGTTTCCTATCTTTATATGTCAAACTAATGAATGTTAACCCTGTTGTGTGTGGCCCTTAGATGCTGGACTGGAGATTAGCAAGTGCACATTTTATCCTGGCTATGACACTGATGCTCTGGAGCTCAGGAAAAGTGTTCTCAGTGGGTGTCACAACAGAGGTAATGGAAACTAGGGGCCATGTTTTTTTAATGAACTTAAATCATTTTTCCTAAGGTCAGTAGCAGGTGCTGCTGACAAATACGGAGAAGTTTCAATAACACAAAAATCAAGTAAATAGACATTTCTTCCTATGCTGTGTCCTCACAATGGATTCAGAGAAAACCTGGTATATAAATCTTTAAAAGAAAAAAAAAAAACTGTAAGTCACAACAAAGATTGGTATTCCATAAACCAAAAACTTTAGGAGAAAATTCATTATAATTTCAGCCATATACATACATAATTGAATGAATTATATAAAGATGAAGTGCTTTTATGTGAACTTTAAAGTTGTTTACATGTCAGGATTTGAGTCACTTGGCCAAAATTTTATCACACTATAAATATTTTCTTGCTGCCAATACTAAACTACAAAGGAAAAGAAATGTGAGGACATCCTGACACAGAGAAAGGTTAACTTGGATCATTTGATCTTAAGAGAAATATGCATTCTTTGTACTTGCTTACATAGCATGAAGTGAGAATCTGAAACGCATTTTACTGAAGGGCAAGTTTTATAAAAGGTTTGTGCCTTTTTTCTGGAGGATTAGGAATATCTTTAAAACGAAAGAAAACTTGACTTTGTATGTATATCAGTAGGAAGAATTAACACATATTTTTTGGAGGACTCTCAGAGATAATAAAAGATCTCTTAACTTTGCCCTGTGATTTTTCTCTTGATCTTCATAATTTCTTTCTCATGATTATTCCCTCTTTAGTTTCTATGCTTCCAAGTTTATGCAGGGAAGTAATTGAAGTTAAGATTTTTTAAAAGGAGTTCTGGAGTTTGCACTGTAACAAAGGGTTATACAGATTTTTAATTTTTTTATATGATGAAAGTAGTGTTTGGAGATAATTTACTTCATGGCAGTACTCAGGACAGAATAGAAAAGAGGCAGAGAGAGGGAACAAATGAATTATATGAGGATTCAGAGTGTGCACTGAGTGAAGAGGTTGTTGCTGTTGTTCACTTGCTGAGTCGTGTCCGATTCTTTGAGACCCCATGAACTACAGCATATGAGGCTCCCTTGTCCTTCACTATCTCTCAGAGTTTGCTCAAATTCTTGTCCATTGAGCTGGGGATTATATCTAACCGCCTCATCCTCTGCTGCCAAGAGGATCTGATGTCAATCACTCCTGATAGGAATCAGAAAGAGCAGGGCAAGAGGAGTTTTCCAAGAAGAACTAGCCATATTTAGAGCAGATTTGACTTGTTTAGGAAAGAAGTTCAGCGGCCATTAGTATCAAGAGCTTTGAGGCAGACTCCAAGTATTCCAAAAGAAAAATGTTTGAGTTGACGATGAAAAGGTTTAGAAAGTGCTACTCTTTCATTTTATTGCAGAAAAAAATGAACGGAAGAGAAAGAGAATGAGATAAACAATTCAAAAACAAAGACAGGATGTGAAAAAAGATAAGTCCTGCTCACACCAAGAGTCAGCTGTAGTTAATGTTTCTTCTCAGAGGGGAATATTCTCAAACTCTTAGGAAAGAAGTTATATCCCCTGGACTACAGAATGACTCCAGATTGTTAATAGGAGCATTTTTTTTAAATGTTGTGATTGGGCCTGAGAAAGGAAGATAGACTTCATAAACCAGACACTTACACACTTTTATGACTTGGATGGACTACCAAGTGGCAGTATGTGTAAATAAACAAAGAAATTTGACATGGGACAATAAAATTCTTGGGATAGCTCTGACTCGCCGTAGATACTGATTGCTATTTGTTAGTAAATCACACTGGTAGAGATGGTAAGCTCCCTCAAAGCACAGATTGGATTTTTCTTATTTTTGTATCTCTTCAGTCAAATACAGGACCTGCATAGTGGATGTTTAGTGGTTTGAATGAATGAATCAGTAGTGAAAAGAAAACAGCAAGAGGTTTATATTTTTTTGGAATTCATTCAATAAATATTCATCAGAAATGTACTAATTAGTGCAATAATAATGAGAAAAATACTGAAATAGGGAATGAATAGCACAAACAAAAAGCTGATTAGACATAGTCTTTGACTTCAAGTTACTCACAATTTAATATGCAGCATACATATGTTTTAGTTAATACAGGGGAAAATGTAATAATTGTAGAGATGGAAGAAGTATAGATAAAACGCTGTTAGAGTAATAAGAATGCAGTTGTTACTGGGAAAGAATCTGAAAAAATAATTAGTTAATATACTAAATTTTAGAGGCAGTTCTGGAGTTCATCCTTTTTTTCTTTGTATATATGTGTATGTGTGTGTTATTTTCATTTCTTTTGGATAAGCTTCAACCCTATGTGTTTTTCTCCTCAAAAGTCTTTCTCTCTGGATCATAGCTCCGTGAGAAACCAAGTTTTGAGACATGTCAGCTGAAAAATAGTAAAATCCAAATATAGATAGATGATTGTATGCATACTCTTTCTCTTAATGAATGGACTCACCTTTCTTGCCCAATAGGCCTTTGATTCTGGAGTCTTAGGTGTTCAGTCATCACCCACAGTCAGAGAAGAGAAGTCGGCCACTGACCTGGCAGCAAAACTCTTACTTCTTGATGAACTTGTGTCTCTGGAGAATGACGTGATTGAAACAAAGAAGAAAAGAAGCTTCTCTGGGTTTGGTTCTCCCCTGGACAGACTCTCAGCTGGCTCTGTAAGTCATAAAGGTAAACAGAGGTAAGTGCATTCTTGGAGAAGGAACATTTTCATTTTCTAATTTCTCCACACTGGGTTGAGAAACGGAAAATTCTACCTAGAAAAAAGTACAATGAAAGTCTTGTAGGTAAACAGATTTGAAAGTATCTTAGCTCATTTCTGAGTTTAAAGGCATTATTTTGGAAATAAAGTTTGGGAAGCATAATGACTGCCATTTTTGAATTATCAAAGTACTTAAAATTGAATTTGCCACTAATATGCACAATATGCACTAATATTTTTGTCAAAATATTTTCTGAAGAAGATTCTGTTGCATGTAGATATAAAGTAATTATTACTAAAGACATACAGCATTTGGGAGGTAAGAGCAGAAGTATACACTGTGAGATAAATGTTCCAGTCAATTAAGTTTTCTCTTTAATAGAGGTAACTAGAATTCCATTTTTATTTTTACCCTTGTTACAAAGCTTTCCAAATGATATGAGTAAGTCTCCTCTCCTATACCAGGAAGGTAGTGAAGATCTCTCAGGATCTAGAGTCAAAACAAATATGTCTATGTCAAATTTCTTATTATTTCTAGCCATGTGATTTGTATAAGGATCTTACACTCTGTGATCCTCAGCTTATTTATCTGGAAAGTGGGGATAATTACTTACTTCCATAAAAATCAAATGAGAACTTTGCAAACTGTTAATTATTATAATAAAATTAAAGTAATTAAATCTCTCTTTAATCAGTGAGCAATTGTCAGTACTTTAAAGCAGTCATGCCAAACTTAATTCATTTTATACCTCTTCAAAATCTATTCCTTGTGCTGCTGCTGCTGCTGCTAAGTCGCTCCAGTCGTGCCCCACTCCGTGGGACCCCATAGACGGCAGCCCACCAGGCCCCTCTGTCCCTGGGATTCTCCAGGCAAGAATACTGGAGGGGGTTGCCATTTCTTTCTCCAATGCATGAAAGTGCTAGACACTTCATATTAGCAGTGGCCCAAGAGACTACCCAGTTCCCATAGTCTGGAATTTGGGGAATATACTAGGATCACAAGATTCCTCACAGGATTCCTTTTGCTCACAGGATTCCTTTTCTGCACTTGAAACACTGCGTTTATCACTAAATTCTTTAAATCTTGTTTGTTTTATATGTTAAATATCTCCAAGATAGCCTTTCACATGAAGACTTTCCTAATTCTGGCCTAAATGATCTTTTCACCTTTACTTTCTCCAGTCTTCCCTCATCTCTTCTTCCACCACCATCCTCACTTTTTTAGATCACCAATTGTATCTTTTACTACCAGAGGAATTATCTAACACTTCGTGAAAAGTTCCCATTGCTTACAAGATAAAAGCAAACTCCTTAGGAAATCCTGTGCAGAATTTCATTTACTGACACCTCATTTCTTCCTGCACTCATCTACATATCCTTTAGTCCAGTTTTCTTGGTCACTTGGAATTCTAGGACTTGTCACATTTGTTCCTGGTGAATGATTTTGCTTTCACTTTGATTTTCAACATACAGGATGCAATTGCTAGGCTTCTGTTCTGAAAGATTCTCAAAGCAACACTAGGAAATAAAATCACTCTGGGACTAGATTTATCCTACATATACTTGACAAAAATTTCACACCTGTATTTTGAAATTCAGATCCTATTTTAATTTAACAAATACAAGTTAGTTTCACTTATGTTCTAGGCACTGTGTTGGACTATGGTGGAAAAAAGTAGAAAAATATAATCTCTGTCCCTCAAATAAATCACATGCCAATTAAAAGCAGAAGTATTTTTAACCAATTATAACACAAAGCAAGAAGAGATACATTTAAAAGCAATTTATAAAGAAGAATATGGAAGAACAAAGGATAAGTGGAGAAAAGACTGTGCCTTCTAATAAACAGAATTTCTCTGATTCCTGGATCTTGCAGCAGTCTACAAAATAATTTGAAAATCAACATGTAAATGTTTATGTAAAACTTGTATATGAATTTATAATATTGCATAAATATAAATATATATAATCTACATAGAGGTTTCATCATAACAATTTCTTTAAGATATCGGGAGATATAATCTACCTAATATAGCTCAATTTATAGGCAATAAGGGGAAATTGGTGAACATTTAATATTCATTTAAACAGCATTTCACATTTGAAGGCTAAAAATAAACTATTACAACTGTTTAAAAGATTAGGGAATATTGTTCACATGAGTAGTACTTCCTGAGGAAGCTACTAGATGAATTTGTTCAGTCAAAATGACTCTAGAGTTATGCTCATAAGAACTGGTGCAAGCATAACTTTAGAATTAGAGTGTAATGATGGTTGCAAAACAAAAGAGTGCCATGTATTATAGTTATGCAGTCTGATAATATAGATGTAGCAAAATATCAAGCAATTTAGGGACAGTAGTGAAAGCATATAAAATTTAGAGTAAGTTTTTGATTGCTTCATGGCTATTAACTGAGCATAAAAGGATATTACAACAAATAGTTGCTTGCAAACACAAAGAAGAAAAGGTGGAATTTTCTCTTTATAAAATTTGTACAGCTAAAGCAATGAAGAAACAATACACATAGTAGATGAGGTCGAAATTCTCCTTTATATAATTATTCCAGCTAATAAGTGAAGGAGGAATGATAGTATTAGAATATCTCCATTTTGCAAACCCTAATGAAATGATGGCTTTAGACAATGATTGTCAATTTTCTGCTAGCATCACAAGAGAAAAAAGAGCAAGTCATGGTACGCCCTATGTTGGACTAACTCAGTACTACTTATATAACAGAATTGCAAAAGAAAATTCTTGCCTCAAGTTCCGCCTGCCAATTTTCAGGAAATATGAGAAGACAGAGAAATGACCAGAAACAATACAGGGAATCTGGGACTTCCCTAGCAGTCCAATAGTTAATAATATGCTTTGTAATGCAGAGTGTGCCGGTTCTATCCCTGGTCAGGGAGATAAGACTCCACCTGCCTTGCAGCCAAAAAAATAGTAAACATAAAACAGAAGCAATGTTGTAACAAATGGGTACATGACCCCAGATTTTAGAGCTCTGTCTCAAGCATATGAAATGCATTATTTTATTTTCAGTTACTATAAAATATTCAGGAAAGAAAAAATTTTAAATCTGCTTTTGGAAAGGTCCATAAGAGATGGAAATGGAAGAATGAATGAACACCTAGAGAAAAATAAAAAAGAAAACAAGCATAGAAAACAGGACAAAGTCTATGTCAGATCATAATAAAATGAAGCAAAGAATCATCTGTTGTTTCCTATTTTATATTATATTCAATATTTATTCCACCTGATTATGATATTAGCTTCATTTTCAATTGAATGTGCAAGTTACTTTAATTCTCAGAGCAGGGTTATCTCAACTATGCTTTGAAATCCAAACTATTTTCTCCATTCAGTTCACTTGTTTAAAGCCTGAAGAGGCTATTCAGTTTATGAAAAATAAGAGGAAGTAGCTTCCACAACTTCCCTAAGAAAATAATAGCTACTATTTGAATGACCTTTAATATTAGAAGATACTGGAATTTTTCTAAAAAGTGGTTTCTCTCTCTTTTTCACTCAAAACTGAAAATGCCTTGTAAAATATTAACAATAATAATACTTTATATTTGAATTTAATTCGGGTAAATATTTTCACAACTGTATTGTTCTAATTCTCCCATTAATATTTTGAAGTCAGGAAAGGAAGTAATATCATGGTGTCAGTCAGCGTTTCCAGAGGAAACAGGCAGGACATTTGAAACAGGAAAATTTGAGAAGGCACACTACGAAATTCTGGGAGAGGCACATCATACCGTATGGCACAATAGCCCAGGAACCTGGTCTTTGAAGAGTCAGATTCCCTGGGAGAAGCTATGACCTCCAGTTAAGAGGAAGTGAGCTTGCAAGGAGGGAGCAAGTGGAAAAGTATCCTGATTTCACTTCCTCTCTCCTTCCAGTCTCTTCTGCCAAGGTTGCCCATTGCCTGCCCCAGACCAAAGCCAGGGAGTACAGGAATGTTTGTGGGATCCAGAAAGGTTAATTTCCTGGACTGAAAAGGCAGAGAGTGTATCTGGAGAACAGATGAAAGTTACCCAGCACAGTTACATACATTCTATAGATTCAGGTCAATAAACACTTTGCTTTTAACATTGTTTCTATAATCACTTAATTGAAAGAGAAGGACTTTATAGAACATAAATAGAAAAGCAACTTTATTCCTCACCCACATGCATTCAAACACATTCAATAGGAGTTGTTATTTTCTATCTTTTGGGTAAAAATAAAAGAAGGTGCTATGACTCTGTGGGTCACATTGAAATAACAAAAAATTTTCTGATCACTTTTATTAGAAAAATAATCTTATTTCAGTAATTAAAATAACTATTCATATGTCTTAGCTGTTGTTCAGTCACTAAGTCCTGTCTGACTCTTTGCGACCCCATGAACAGCAGCATGCCAGGCTTCCCTGTCCTTCACTATCTCCCTGAGTTTGCTCAAGTCGGTGAGGCCATCCAACCATCTTATCCTCTGTCACCCCCTTCTCCTTTTGCTCTCAGTCTTTCCCAGTATCAGAGTCTTTTCCAATGAGTCAACTCTTCACATCAGGTGGACAAAGTATTGCAGCTTCAGCAACAGTCTTAGACCAAACTATAAGTATTAAAATGTTTCTCCTTTTCAGGCTGGAAAGCTGCAGCGGGAAAGAGTTTGTGTCAGTCTGCCCTCACCCCTTCCCCTACCACTCTGGGCTGTAGAAGCAAAGTCTTACTTTATTGATACTATCATGACTTGACGTTTATGTTCTCTGCCCTCAGTGAATGCTCAAAGTGACTCCTCACCATGGGCTGTTTTTCTGGGGTCATTGCATAACCACCGTGAACACTGACAATAAATACCCTTGCCTCCAGCAATGCTTCTCTTTCAGCAGATCAGTTTTGCTCCTCACCTTCATCCTATTCGCTTGGTTTCTTCATTTGACAGCACCATCACCAGCGTCCTGCTGAGACCACATCACCCATAACCCCTGGCCAAAAGCGGGGAAGTTTCCTTTTATAATTAACCTAGGCCAACTCTACCCACATGCTTGCTCTACATCTGTTCCACAGAAAACCCACATCCTTGACTCTGGTCACTGAAAGTAAAGCTGTTGCTTATGTAACCATCTCTTCACTCTGGAATTGAGCCAATTCTCACAGCTTCCTGCCCTTTAGATTTCAGTCTGTTCTATGAGGTCTACCCTGCTTTAAAGGGTATTTGTTGTTGTTTAGTTGCTCGGGCATGTCCAACTGTTTTGCGTACCCATGAACTGCAGCCCCCAGGCTCCTCTGCCAAAGCATAGAGACTGACTGAGAAACAAGGTTTTCTTGAAGCCCTTTCTCCATATGAAAAAAGAGGGAAATGTCCCTGTTCTCCAGTAACTTGCTCTAGAGAAATTCTTATTTACCTCTTCAGTATCAATCTTTTTTTTTTTGGAAAAATAGTTTATTGCCACCTTCTTTACAAATACTGCATAACTCTAGCACCCTACTTTGGAATGCAAGAGGAAATACCATCCTTTTTTCCCCCTCAGTTTTTCTGGGCCACAGCCAAAACTGTGACAGAAAGAATCCCATTTTAACGTTCCAATACACTGGGTTTTTAAAATTCCTAACACCCTAAGAAAATATTATCCCCTATTTATTGGTATATTTTCACAGATATAAAGTGACTTCCTGGCTATAATCTAGCTAGAACGCCAGGTTCTTGAACCTCAAGTCCAATGACTTTCTAGAGAAACAAACTGCTTATGATAAAGAAATTAAATTATGTGTGAATAAGGCACTTGTCCAAGGCCAGAAAAAGTGAGATTCACTTAGAATGGCTACATTAAATAAATCATTTTGGAAAAACTGTACCAATGATACATATGATTCTATCCTAAGCCAGACATAAAGTTTAAATTAAATTGAGAAGAGCAATTCCAACTTCAATTTTTCAGACACAATTGCTCTTCTTGACCAAAGATTAAAGGTGAAAAATCCTAAGATTTCACCTTTTTAATTCATTGTAAAACAATGCCACAGACTAAGGCCAATCCAGTTACTCCATGAGTTTTTACTTCTTTCCAGCTTTTAATTGTTAATGTCTAAAGCAGATAGTTCAAAATGGGCTCCATTCCATGGTGAAGAACACAGAGAAAGAACTCAGAATGTGATGCCCTATTTTCATGTTTCCTTCTTTATATTCAAAATTCTGTCTGTTCTATAGGAAATGCCCTTGAACATTGATCTTGGGCCATTTTCCCCAATAATTGTTCTTTATTGCTTGCCTCTTACACCCCAACTCAGGTCCATGAAAAGAAACAGTTCCTTTACCTTTTACTTCTAACCTAACTCATGCATGAAGGTTTAAAACTTTCCCCCAAAAGGGATAATGCTTAATTCCATATATGGGTTTTGAAATGTACATTATCCACTCCCCACAAAAGAAAATTATAGAAGACATTTTTGTGTAAATTCATTTGCTGGATAGAAATTCCAAGTGTCATTAGTCCCTAAAAGAGGCTCATAAGCCAAGTAAATGAAAATCCTTTCCGCCTAGTCCTACAGATCTACAGTAGCTTCCAAATCAGGCATGTCTGATTTGGAACCCTTTAAATCTCGCTATTTAATTCCAGAGCTCTTGGTTTATTTCTGAATGCCTGTTAATGTGGTCCGTTTGGGGAATAATATCTCAGAAGCTGACATTATGCCTAGTCAGCACCATCATCAAAAATTTAATAGAATCTACTCAAGATTGAATTACCACTTTTGAGGTAGAACTCCAAAAGTCGTAAGTCAACTGTGTGCTAATGAAGTAGCAGTTTCTTTCATCATTCCAAACATATCCCATTTATTAAGTCATATTTTCCGGCCTCATGTTTCCAAGTAGAGGAACTCCAGTTAGAAAAATACTGACCCCAAGCATTAATCCTTTATTCATTCTTTCCCAAAGGAGAAGTAATCATGCACCAGATAGGTTAATTTGGGAGGAAGAGTTGAGCATGTTCAGCTCATCCTCTTTCTTCTTGTTTTTACTTGATAATTAGGACTAATTGTGTAAATCAGTCTAATCCTCAGAGGAAATGTAGGAAAGTCATTTAAATGCAAATTGAAGTTTTATTCTACATTCAGCTTAAACAAAATGACGTTTTGATTTCTATGCATTGATCATTCATATCATTTCTACTTTGTGTCTAAAGATGGACTCAGAAAAAAAAAAAAAGGGCATTATGTATTGGTCCCTAAAAATTACATCATCACTCAGATTTGTGTGGTCTTTCATCAGAACATTCTGGAATTTGAATTTGAAAACCCAGTTGTCTCTTTTAAATTTAAAAATCCATTTAAAAGTTAACCTTTCATTCATTCTCATTTTTTACAGGCCCTTGCTGAGTCTGCTTCATATTAGTCTGTCTCATATATTAGTTTTTCTAAGCTCTTATATTTATATCTAACTTCCTATGTCATTTATTAATTCTATAATTTTAAATTGTGATAAACAAGATTGCAGGACTCGGGGGTCACCGTTTGTTTTATTGTTTTCATATGTTCCATAAGTTCCTCCTGGAACCCTCAAATTTGGCTATGATCTCTTCTCTTGTGGAATCCCACAGCCCTTTGAGTCTTACTGTATTAGGTGTCTATTGCTATGCAAGCAAGTTACCCAAATACAGCAGCTTAAGACAATAAGGAAATGGCAACCCACTCCAGTATTCTTGCCTAGGGAATCCCATGGACAGAGGAGCCTGGTGGCTACAGTCCATGGGGTTAAAAAGAGTTGGATATGACTCAGTGACTGAGCAGCAGCAGCAAGACAATAATACACATTTATGTTCTCACTCAGTTTTTGTGCATCACAAATCTAGGAAAAGTTTGCCTGAGTGATTCTGGCTTAGGGTCTGTCCCAAGGTTACAATGAAGAAGCTGACCAGGATTGCAATAAACTGAAGGCTGCATGGGGACTGGGGAGCTCCATTTCCAAAATGGCCCACTCACAAGGCTAATGGCAGGAAGTCTCAGGCCCTTGCTAGCTCTTGGCAGGAAGCCTTAGGTCCTTGTCATGTAAACCTCTCTGAAGGAGCTTAGGATGGCCTTAGAAAGTGGCAAGTGATTTCCCCTAGAGATCCAACAAAGCAAGGCAGAAGCTGCAGCATTTTTCATTACTTAGCTCTAGAAATCATTTCCACAATATGCTACTGATGACAGAGGTCCGTCTTGTTCAATGTGGAAGGAGACTGCATTATAGTAGAATTATGGGAGTTTATCTTGGAGCATGGCTACTATATGCACCTAAACTTTATACATATTTACTTTTGTGTTTTATTAATTTAAATTATTGAACTGTTTATTTGGCCACACCACACAGCATGCAGGGTCTTAGTTCTCCCACCAGGGAGCTAAGTGGAACCTCAGAATCTGCAGGGAAGTCCAATTACTGAACTATTTAAATGAGCATCCTCTGTTAGCCATTACTGTATTTTCCCTTTTTGCTGTTACTCAATGTTGGTGGAGCTATATGCCCTTCTTGAAAGAGTCCAGATATTTTATTGTCCTTTTAAGATGTAGCAGCAAATCATTGTTTTGTGAGAACACTCTCTCCACTAAACTTAATTCCTAAGTTTCTTTCTTTGAAACTCAAAACTTTAAGCAGAATCAATAAAAGTTCTTGTGTATCCTACAATTGGTGAGAAAAATTGATTAAGTTCACATGAAATAACTGTTAAATAAGTATCTGTTCACAAAATAAGCCTTAACATCTTTAAAGGCTTGGTTTTCATACAGAACATAGTCTCAGAGCATGAAACAATTAAATAAATAACAAAATAATACCTAAGAAAGAAGGTATAGTTCTCAATTCATTTCACGAGATTAGCATTATTTGGACACCAAAACCATGTGTGTAAAAGAGTAAGAGTAAAGTAAGTAAAAAGAGTAAGAAAAGAAAATTACAGTATAACTCCATCAATAATTACAGATATAAATTTACCGGCAAAATTAAAAGTCCACAATGCAAAGGCTGGCACAGATTTGAAACAATAGAAATTGTCATACACTGCTCTCTGGTGTGTAAATAGGTACCATTTTGAAAAACAGTATGGCATTATATAACAAAATTAAGTATAAGAATAGCTAGCAATTCTAAGAATTTACTATAGAGAAATCCTCAAATGTACATTAAAGGCATGTAAATGAAAAAAATTAGCTGAACAGTACATAACAATAATAACAAAAAAAGGAAATACCTCAAATTACTATCAGTAAAATGTGTTAATAAGTTGTTGCATATTTATTATCCACACAATGAAATACTATACAACAGTGAACATAAAAGAACTATGTCTACACAAGTCAACATGGACAAATCTGAAAACATGAAACATTTTTTGAAAGAAGTCAAGAAGAATTCACACATCATTTCTTTCAAATAAAATTCTAGAACCATCTGAACTAACCAAGAGAGTTTTGAAGAATACATATAGATTATAAAGAAAATCAAGGGAACTATTAGATAAAAATTCATCCTTCAGATTACCTCTGTGACCAAGTTATGGCGGGGAATCAATTTGGGAGGAAGAACACTGAGGACTTCTAAGTAATGGTAATATTTTATTTCTTAGTTTGGTGCTATCAATAAGGATGTTTGTTTTATTTTTTAAAACTGAACATAGATAAATTTATAGAATCTTTGATATGTGTGATTCTAAACAAAAAGTATAAACACAAGCTTTCCAACAGTTGTTTTAGAATGGTGAACATCTTTAGAAATTGAATTATCAAAGAATATAAATGACTCAGTCTGTCTATATTTTAGTGTGAAGTTTAAAGTTATATTTAAAGTAATCCATCCTCATTATATTACTTTGCTCTATATTCTGTATCCTTAAACTACTTTCAGAATATTTTAGAATGGAAAAGATGGACTGTTTTCAATGAATATATAAGCCGTGTCATTCCATTATTTTGTCACAAGAGGGACTAGATAGTTAGAAAGTATGGCTTTCCCTTTTGGTCCTAAGAATATTTTTCTGTGTTAGCATTTAAGTTTCACACACTCCGCATTCATGTCAGTGTATGTGCTAAAGAGTGTAGTATTGTTATATATATTTCATATCAGCAAAAATGTTAAGATAAATGTTAGATTGCCATTTTGCTTCTGAATTGATAGAAAAGTATATAGAAATTATTTGACTTAGCTATTCTCATTTTTGGTAAGTAGAAGAAATAAATAGAATACAAGCCAATATCTCCTGATTTCTAATACTTTTTGGATCAAATCTGGGGGAAAGAAGGGAAGGAAAGAACAGGGACTGAGGGAAGATGGAAGGAGAAAGAGTTTATTTTCTTTTTATCACACCATTGTGTGTTTTAGTTGCTCAGTAGTGTCTCTGTGACCCTATGGGGTGTAGTTCGCCAGGGTCCTCCTTTGGTGCGATTTTCCAGGCAAGAATACTGGAGTGGGTAGCCATTTCCTTCTCCATGGAATCTTCCTGACCTAGGGATCAAACCTGGATCTCCTGCATTGCAGGCAGACTCTTTACTGTCTGAGCCACCAGGAAAGCCTGTAGCGCCCTCCCATCTACCTGAGCAGGAAAAGTAGATTAACTGTAATACAGAAAGAAAAACATGCTATTTTCATTTTTTTACTTTCACTTTTGAAAGTACATATCAGTAATATGGACCCATACATATTCTGTTCTAATTTATAATAATGCATGAAACCAAACCATCATGCTATTGCATTGTGCTGTGCAGTGATCACTCGTGTCTGACTCTGCGGCCCCATGGACTTCAGCTCGCCAGGCTCCTCTGTCCATGGAATTCTCCAGGCAAGAATACTGGAGTGGGTTGCCATTTCCAACTCCAGGGGATCTTCCCCACCCAGGGATCGAACCCACCCCTCTTGCATCTTCTGCGTTGGCAGGCAGATTCTTTACCACTGAGCCACCTAGGAAGCCCTGAAACCATCACACTTCTCTAGAAAAGTAAAAGGATTATTTCTGGTGACAGTATCCACTCCACAGAAGCTTTCAGAGGTCAGCTCACATGTGGGCCACTATTCTTTCCCCAGCTGCCATTTCCTTTCTCTTCTCATCAGTCCTTTAAACACCTGGAAGTGCTGGTTTCTCACTTCCTCTTCTATCGTCTGGGACTTCCCCAGAGCATTCTTCTCTATCCCAGGATGGCTTCTACCTCATCTCTTCCCTGGAGTTATAATGGGAGTTGTTCATGAAGGAATTTGAGGACTCAAGGAATAAAAATCACATTTGCTTCATGTTTTTAGGCATTAGCTGTAATACACTCAGACATCAACCCTAAATCATACAAACAAGCATGTTCAGTTTTTTATTGCTGTGGTAATGAATTAACACAAACATCTGGGTTTAAAAACCCACAAATTTATGTATTATCTTACAACTGTTTAGTTCAGAAGGGCAGTATATCGTCTTACTCAGTCGCTCAGTTGTGTCCAACTCTTTGAGACGCCATCGACTGTAGCCTGCAAGGCTCCTCTGTCCATGGAATTTTCCAGGCAAGAATACCTGAGTGGGTTGGCATTTCCTCCTCCAGGGGATCTTCCTAACCCAGGGACTGAACCCACATCTCTTGCATCTCTTATACTGGCATTTGAATTTTCTACCGCTTTTCCACCTGGGAAGCCTTTATAGATGATGTAGTTTTAGTGTTTAAATTATGTAGTCTAATACTGACAATATAATGCAAGTAATTAGAAAGAACCAAAAAAAAAAAAAAAAAAAACTGTTGAAAATGCTCTGAAACAAATCTTGAAACTCTTTAAGCTGTTGAATATTGACGAAGTTGTCTTGAGAGGCAATTAGATCTTCTTCATTGAGATTTTCAAGTAATAAGCTGTATCATCGCTGATCAAAAGTTGGAGTTGATATTCTTATGTTTGGTGTAAGAATTAACTTTAAAACTCTTTCCTATTCAAAAATATTTGATTTCTGGTAATGTTCTATTTCTTGATCTGGGTAGTAATTATGTTTATAATCTGTATATATCTCATATTGTTCACTTACAAAATATGCTATTTTCTGTATGCATATTATGTCAATAAAAAGTCCAACAAATCTGTTAAGTCAATTCCCCTTAGCTGTGAGACAAGTCACTTACTTACATGGCTTTCTTAGTTTCTCCCTATTTCTATCTTTCTTAAGAAGATAAAAACGTCTTTAAAATCCAAGGCCAGTGAAAGTTATGCATTCACAGCTCTGGGATCTTTCCTGTTAGCATTTTGACTTGATAGAACTAAGTAATGGCAATAACAAATCAAATTAAAATGTGTCTTTTTAAAGAGATAATTCATAAAACACACAAATTGTAAGGCCTCTTGTAGAATTTTTGACTTTATTTTAATAATGAAGTTTTTTTCCCCCAAAACAATATTTGAACATATATAACAAATATAGACTATCACACACAAAGCTTCTCTACGTAAAATCTAAGTGAAGACCTGAGGGGCACACTTACTCCATATCTAGTCTTGGCTTCAGCGTCTGTCCCTCTTCCACCACCATCCTTCCCCAGGAAAACCATTGTAAGGAAGAGGTTAGGGAAAACCACTGACCTGGTGCAACTTCCCTCAAGTGACAGAGGAACACACCAAAATCTGAAGAGGGGAAAGGGACTTACCCAAACTAAGCACTTATCAGATTGGTATGCTGGTAAGATCTTATTTTTCATCTGGCTATTTGATTTTGAATAAGTCGTTTAATTTCTCTAAGCCTCTGTGTCCTCAGATGTAAAATGGAAGTGGGCATACCTACTTCAACAGATGTCCAAAAGATAAGAGATAGTGTCTAACACATATTGGGTGCTGATGAATAAGAACTACTAGTCATTCCTACTCCAGAAGAAAGCCCCCAAGTCTGCGGGAAATAAAAGAGCAAAACTAATTGGACATTAGCTTAAATATGTTATTTTTGGTTTATTTCAGGAAAGTAGTAGATCATCCAAAAAGGCGATTTGGTATCCCTATGGATCGGATTGGAAGAAACCGGCTTTCAAATTCCAGAGGCTAATGGATTCCAATCGTGAGTAAAATTTGAAGAAATAACAATACCTGCAAGCTTTGATTAATATTTCAAAGTGGGCTAATTGATCCATCTTGGTTTATAAATCCCCCTTTGTATCTCTTGGCTTATAAACTCAGTTTTTCAAACATTTCTGTACTTGATTAGTACATTGATGTTAAATAATTTAAATGATGTTAAAAAACAATGCCTAGATCTACTTTGCCCTAAAAAGAAAACTTATTCTCACAAACTTGCATATTAAATACTAATATGCAAACAAAGATTAAAGTCCTAATTATCATTAAATCATTTTCATAAATATAAATAAACATGTAGCAATCCCTCTATTATTAAGAAGACACATTCTGGTGATATACATCTTGTTGCTTATAACTAAACTACCCAATTATCATCATGAACCAGGAGAGAAAATGATATAGCAGAAAGGGTATCAGGCATGAAATCAGGACATGTAATCCAAATCCTGGTCTGTCAGTCATTATCTCATTTCCATCAAAATAATTTATTTCTCTGCAGCTTGTACATTTAGATAATAACATTAAGGATGTTGTGAAGATTAAATTAGATGCCTGTACTAATTCTAAATTGTATTAGACACATAATATGTGCAAGTGAGAAGAGCTTATATTACAGTTCTGAAAATTAACTCTTTGCTGAGCCCTATACTTAGTTTTATTTACTCATCATGTTCCATAAAGTAAGTACTATTACTATTCCAATATCTTGAAAAGTAGTACAGTATAAGGGGTAAAATACCAGGTGGACAGGTCCGGTTTTGTGGCTCATATCCTAGGTCATCTATCTATTAGCTGTGGCAACTTGCTTAAATTCTGAAATCCTCCTTCATAAAATGAGGATAATAATAATTTCAACCACATTGCATTGTCCTGAGGATAAATGAATTGGTATACATTAAGCACCTAGAATTGTGCTCAATAATAATTATTATTATTGTACAAGTAAGTGGAAAGCTTATATTAATTAACTCACAATGCCCCACAGCTAGTAAGTGATACAAGTAGAATTCAATTCCAGAAAGCTTAAATCATTAGCTTATATTTTAAATGTATTTAATTGTACATATTATATGTTTTAAACAGTAAATATTTTTTGGACACACAATCTAGGCACTCCCAATAAGGCTTACAGAGAGGGTGCATCCTATCTCCCAAACATATTAAGACAGCTCAGAACTGTTTTGACAATTTCAGACTACAGAGAGAAAACTCTGCTTTTTGCTTTTCTCAAGATAATACTCAGACCAATGATGAAGAGGCCCAGGAGCATCACATTCACCTTGACCCTCTTAATTTGTCATGCTGTTTTGCCTCCTCATCAAATACTGTCAATCACAATGAAAAATCAGTATTTTACCTCAACTATCTCATTCACAGAATGGCAATTAAAATAATTTTTCCCTGTATGGAATCATTGGTCAGTGAAGTGGCAAAGTTACTGAATGTCCATAACTACAGGAGGACTTACTGAAAATAACCAATGACACTGCCTTTCGAGCAGCACCATCTTCAAAACTCAGGTTGAAATTTTTTTATTTCTAGAGATATACTAAGAACGGTTACTCTTCAGGGATGTTAAAAAATCACCACATTATATTTGAGTAGGAACTAATTGCTATTAAAAGTTAAATAAGTCCTAGAAATCGGGACCACAACCCTGCAGTTTCTTGATATATTGAGAACATTATGACACTGAGATTAAAATAATTAAATTCAGTTGGTTTCCACATATATCCCATCACCTTTGCAACTCTGGGTTATCACCCATTTTAATATTTCTGAATTTAACCAAAACTCATGTATGACATAAAAGTCATATAGGAAGTTCATTTTTCCTATAAATTTTACACATGTTTTAGACCATAAAAACTCCAGAGAGTTATTAAACTATGCAAAGGGAGTTGAATTAATGTTTTCTGAATCATTGCTATGTGAAATCCAAATTAATATATTATGTCCTTTACTTAATAGATTTTATAGAGCATCAAGGGGTTCCCTAGTTGGTAAAGAATCTGCCTGCAATGCAGGAGACCCAGGTTCAATCCCTGGTTAGGGAAGATCCCCATCACTGTCCTTATTATTAAAACCTAAAGATAGTAACATCATAAAAATATGTTGAGAAAAGAGTTTAATATCATACATTTTTCTCTTTCCCTTTCTTCAATCATTGTGGGTTCACCTGCTCAACCATTGTTTCTATTCTTTACTGCCTGCCACTATCACCAAGATTTCTCAGACATTTTTTGACTTCCTCATGTAAAGTTTCATGTCTTTATATTTTAAGAATAATAAAGGCTATGAAAATACGTTTTTAATTTCCATTTAACTTTTCAAAATTATTTTTGCTGTGTTATTTCTTATTGTCACAATATTCCTGTGAATTAAATAGATGTAATATGTGAATCATTTAATAGATAATATGAATAATTAAATAATTTTCACATAATCACGCAATGAAATCATTTGAGATTCAAGAGTATAAAGTCTCCTTCAACCTAAATCATTTTTGTAAATGAATGAGAACACAGGCTTTGAGAAGAATCTGATCTGCCCAAAATTTTACACACTTTTGGACAAAGCAAGCTCCAGGTCTCAGCCTCTGGACTTGTAAGCCAACATTTTCTTCATAGCCCATAAGATCTGTGTGCTAAATTGTTATTGTTGACTTCACTGATTATCCATCTCTTAAACAAACAGAAATAGTATCTCAGACTTAATGAAAATCTTTGTTTCACTTCTGTGAGAGCTGATATACACTCTTTGGGGGCAGTTTTATTTGTGGGTTTTCACCTTCTGGGTTTCACTGTAAGTCTTCACACTAATAACGAAACTGGTACGAACATGGAAGTTTTTCTTGGTTTGAGGTCAAGTCTAGATACAGCTGCTGTGTGTTACTTAGTTTCCAGAATAAATGTTTGTCTCTTCCTGATACACACTTTGGAAAGGATCCTAATCTGCTTTTTACACAATGTCCTTCTCAAATTGGTAATATATAGGACCAAAGTTCTGAGTTTTAATAGGTTTCAGTTCTAAGCAACTCAAATTCAGAGTGGTAAGGCACTGTAGCTTCTCTAGCTGCAGTTAGCAAAGTTCTAGGTCTCTGCTGTTGAAACAGGATGCCAACTTAATGAAATGTGGTAAATATGATCATTAATTGTGCTACCCCTTGCTGCCACAGTGCCTTAAGACTTTTAATAATGTAAAACACATGTTGTTGCAATATACTGACAATTTTTATTTTAGAACAATATTGACACACTATCATTCTGACAAAGCAACATACCTCTCAAATAACAGAAATATTATGTTTAAATGCCAGCATATATTTGGATCCTTTAAAAAGAGCAAAATATACAACAATTATCGACATGTTAACAATAAACAGAAAGTAGTAATCAAATTTTCTTTATCTTTCCCTTGTAATGGCAACATCCTTTGACCTAAGATTGGAAACTCAGAAGAAATAGAGGTAGGAGAAGAAAGGAGGTGTGGGTTCAGCATAAGCACCTACCTGTTACATTTAAAATACACTTTTTAATAAATTTTTATCTGAAATTATCATTTTACATTATTGTCTCTGCAATAAAAGACATGGCACTTAAATAAAAGCTATAATGAAACCTCATGTAATTAAAGTTTTAGCTCTTCTCAAGTTGATGGATTTCCCCTTATGCAGAGGTCTCATTAGCTATAACATTTTCAACTTTCATTTTTGCAGACACAACTTCCTTGGGTGAAATGTCACAGAAACATGGAAGATATTTTGGTGAAGTTCTTCACACTTCTTAATGATTAAACTTCTAAGGAAACTTCTGTCATCCTTTCCAGAGCTTGAACTTCTGTTTATCACATCACAGTATTGTTATAACTTCAATTAAATTGTGCAGATAATTTCAATGCATGGATATTTTTAAAATATATATTTTAGTTATTCATGAGTGGTTACTATACCCTAAACATTACTTTTTAACAAACACAATACAGTGATAATGCTTTCTGTGTGCCTTTACCATTTACATATATGAAATTGAGGAATAATAACTAAAGACTGACAGATTTATTTCAGTAGAATTTAGGTACAATCCATTTGATCATCACTGGGGAACAAGGAAAGACAATGCTGTGTATTTTCTCTTGAAGACTTTTATTCCTCTCTTATCTTTTCTCTGTGAGCCTCTTGGGTAATGATTATGAAATTAGGCTTCTTTTACATTCAAATGTCAATTCGGTTCAACCAACTAAAACACAATCCCAGTTCCAGATATAAGACAAAAACTCTCTGAGCAAGAAAAACCAGCAGTAATTCAGCCCATAAATTTTATTCTCCCAATAAATTGAAAAACACTGCAGGTCAGAGCACACTGACTTAGAATCAGGAATCAAATAATATTATTCATTTGCCAAGTTTGGCTATCTCGTGTCCCCTAACAGCTTTCCATTTCTCTAAATTATAACTTACAGTTAATTAAGAGTAGCGGTGGCTGATTAGGAGAGCTATTTACAGAAATAACAGATGAAATTGTGGGGGAAGTCAAATAGGAAACCACCAGAGCTCTTGGGGCCAGTTCAATTCACCTAATTGAAGCACAGTACATTTTAGCACATTACAATAATTCTTCTTAATGTTAACCACCCATCTATGAATCCATTTAATCTGTTTCATATATTGTGTTTAATAAAGCATTGAAGAGTATAATACATTTGAGAATGATTTCTTTAAAATGATTCAAATTATTTTTAATTCGCCTATGAAAGCACAAGGTTTGGTATTCTGCAAAGCAGTCCTCAGCAAAAACTGCATTGTTGCTGTAATTTAAGTGCATAAGTCCATTATGCATTGTATATGCTTTAAAAACATACAGAGAATTTATCACTTGAACAAGAGATTTAGCATAAATTAGCAGAAGTTGAAAAAGCCTCTAATGCTTCTTTAAACTCTAGTAATCACTGTCAAGCAGACCTGATATGTGAGAAAAAAAAAAAAAAGTTTGACCAGTAGAGAAAGGTTTATTTTAGCCAAAAAGGAAGAGTGTAATGAGAAGGTTCAGTTATACTGGAAGAAGAGAGAAGTGAGTAGTTGTTGATCTTAACTAAAAATAAATCAACATACAATCCAAAGAATAAAATAAACTCAAACACAGAAATGACCATATATAGTTAGCATTGTACACAAAGTGATTTTGTATGTAGTTTCTTTGGGGGAGAAATTTTCTAACTGCTGAAAATCTTTACATTTAATTTAGGCAAAAAAAAAAAAAAACTGAAAATGAATTATTCTTTGAATTGTAATAGAGGAACCTTAGCAAAGAAAAGTAAATTTTGAGAAAGCTCACAGATTCTTTGATTTCTGTTCATAGTCTTGCACTAGAAATTTAGCAGTGGTACACAGACAAAGATCCTGCAGGACTTACTATTTGAAAGAATTATTTAAGTTATAATTTATCTTGCCCAACTTTGTGATGATTTATAGAAATGTATCCTATTCCTTAGCAACTCTTTCATTTTTCTTCCATTTGGATATTTGTCAGACTCTGCCTGCAATGCAGAAGACCTGGCTTTGATCCCTGGGTCAGGAAGATCTCTTGGAGAAGGGAATGACTACCCACTCCAGTATTCTTGCCTGGAGAATTCCATGGACAGAGCAGACTGGCAGGCTACAGTCCATGGGGTCACAAAGAGTTGGACATGTCAGTGATTAACACTCCACTCTATTCCAATCCAACTGGGTGCTGCTGCTTCATGCTTTGACAAAAGGTATTAAAACCTAGTGTAGCCTAAAAATTTCTCATGGTAAAGACTTAAAGTTGGATTAAAAA
Source organism: Bison bison bison (assembly GCF_000754665.1). Lineage (NCBI taxonomy): Eukaryota > Metazoa > Chordata > Mammalia > Artiodactyla > Bovidae > Bison > Bison bison. The sequence continues at coordinate 633,900 of NW_011494866.1, read as the reverse complement.
AATTGATTTCCTATCTACTTTAATTTTTAAATTCAAAATTATGCTTATGGGCTTCCATTTTAACTAAAGTAAGAAGTCACAATATATTGATTTACACTTTGTTCTAATGTGTAATGCATTTGTCTCATAGCATATACACCAGACTTACATGAAGAAAAAAAGAAAAATGTTTTCTCTATTTGTAACTGTTTGATTTCATATTTTAATTTCTACCACTACTTTATATAGAGTAGAAAATCATGAGCGGTATTCTAGTTTAAAATATTTGTTTAACATACCAGGAAATTAAGTCATAATTTCTCTTAAGAATATGACAAGTCATCTCATCAATTTGTATAATGTATTGTGTATTACTAAACCCAGCTATATGTCATTGAAAGTTACCAGCTTAAAGGGACTTTTCATCTAGTTTCAAAGAAATAGATTACCTTTTCTTCCTCTTTGTTCCTGTGTGAAGCTTCATGGAGAAGTGAATAGGGATTTCTGAATTTTGGTGTTGATTACATAACTAATTTTTCATGGGGGATATTAATTGCTGACTACAAAAACAAAAAATATCTAGGGAATTCTACCTTTACTTTACAGATATTGTTGGGGAATTAAACTTCTTAAGGCAAATTAAAAAAAATAACAAATTATAAGAAAAACTATTAATAACTTTCTCTAAAGGAAAAAGTATCAGAAACTTTTTAAATAACATTACCCATAAAGTTTAAAAATGCTTGAATATCATTCAACTGCACCAAAGTTAATAAACATGAGATGATGAAAACAGACATTTTATCTTTGTTTACAATAATATCATGCTTGTGTTCACAGCAGATGTAAATATGTGAGAAACATTCAGGCATTATTAAGTCAACTGTGTATTTATGTACATTCAAGTGGCTCCTAACAAGTTTATTTAAAGCACTACAGGTATATTACTCAACTTGGTCTGATTTATGAATTTTTTAATTGTTTTTCACTTAATATCGCTCATTCTAGGTCATGAGATAGTTTTATTGTTAAGAACCACACAATTAGCATATGTAGATAAACTACATTTCCCTTGTACTGTGATATAAAGGAATGCCCATAGACTATCTGGCCATTGATAGTCTACCATTGATATTTTTTAATTATAAACTTCCTTTGACAATGTTTTGGTGTCAAATAAAAGTGACAGGTGGCAAATAAAAGTGAAGTTGGATTCCCAGCCTTGAACTGATTAAATAAGTTTGTTCAGAGATAAATAAGAGCAGTTTAATGTGAAGATGTGAGAAAGAAATGAATGAAAAAAACTCAAAGAGTTTTATGTTTTGTTTGATGTTTTTAGTACAGTGAATCTAGTCTCTCACTGACATGCTAAAAGTCTCAATTTCTGATACTGTGGTGAAGGCAGAGATAAGAATTAAGGGGCCCAAAGGCAAATTGTTATGTAAGAAAATTTTCTTAATATCTCTCTCTCAAACACCTAGTACTACTTTTTCCTAGAGTCCGATAAACAAGACTTCTGCTTCCTAGTAATGCAGTCATTTGGTAGTAGGAGTCTTATTGACAGTTATCCTAATGAACAGAAAAGAGATAGTAGCCAGCAGAATCACACACACGAAAAAGGGAAAGAACAAAGATACATATTTTCCACATAGGTTCAGACAATATAATATAATTTTCCAAAGCAATTTTTAAATTTTTTAATTGCTAGCTCAACAGCTTAGTCATCACTGAACAAAATGACATGTAGACAATGAATTTATGGAAAGCATACAATAGATACAGCACTCTCAACTTTAGCTCTACAGAGTCATTCTGATAGTCCATGCCATTCAAGTGCAGCTAATTTGTCACTACGATTTGCAACATAAACTTTGAGCATGTAACAAACTGTATAAACACTGCCACTATTTTTTTATGCTTAAAATAGCTTCGATCTTTAAACAGCAGAGTGGGCAGATACATAACTTTTTCTAATTCTTATCCTTTTTTGCACCCAGAGCAAAAACTTTAGACACAGTATTTCCAAAAACAAGCTAAAAAAGAAACAAAACAATTCTTCATTAGAAAGAGTTTTGATAAAAATATTACATTTAAATAAAATAGTTTAAGTATGCCTGAGTATGAGGAAGTTTTCTAAAACAGATATTTAGTGGTAGTCAGCCTCATATGGATCTTTAAATTAATTAAAATTAAATAAATTTTTGAAGATTCAGCTTCTCTATAATACAGACCAACTTTTAAGTGCTCAATAGATGACCATAATGGACAGTGCAAATTTAGAGAACGGTCACCTCATTAAAGAAAGTTCTAATGGACAGCTCTGTTTTACATTATAATGTATGTAATACAATTCAAAAAATACAATAGGCCATCCTACTAGAGGCACTCCTCTATTTTAGAAGGGCTTCTCTGGTGGCTCAACTGGTAAAGAATCTGTCTGTAGTTGGGGGAGACCTGGGTTCGATCCCTGGATTGGGAAGATTACCCACTCCAGTATTCTGGCCTGGAGAACTCCGTAGACTATTCCATGGGGTCACAAAGAGTCAGACATGACTGAGCGACTTTTACTTTCTATTTAGAGTTGGCATAAATCACTTCATGGGAAATTTATGGGGAAACAGTGGAAACAGTGTCAGACTTTATTTTTCTGGGCTCCAAAATCACTGTAGTTGGTGATTGCAGCCATGAAATTAAAAGACGCTTACTCCTTGGAAGGAAAGTTATGACCAACCTAGATAACATATTCAAAAGCAGAGACATTACTTTGCCAACAAAGGTTCGTCTAGTCAAGGCTATGGTTTTTCCAGTGGTCATGTATGGATGTGAAAGTTGGACTATGAAGAAAGCTGAGCACCAAAGAATTGATGCTTTTGAACTGTGGTGTTGGAGAAGACTCTTGAGAGT
>NW_011494866.1:608871-630917 GCF_000754665.1 Bison bison bison | reverse complement strand
TGAACTGTGGTGTTGGAGAAGACTCTTGAGAGTCCCTTGGACTGCCAGGAGATCCAACCAGTCCATTCTAAAGGAGATCAGTCCTGGGTGTTCTTTGGAAGGATTGATGCTAAAGCTGAAACTCCAATAATTTGGCCACCTCATGTGAAGAGTTGAAAAAAGACTCATTGGAAAAGACTCTGTTGCTGGGAGGGATTGGGGGCAGGAGGAGAAGGGGATGACAGAGGATGAGATGGCTGGATGGCATCACCGACTCAATGGACGTGAGTTTGAGTGAACTCCGGGAGTTGGTGATGGACAGGGAGGCCTGGCATGCTGCAATTCATGGGGTCGCAAAGAGTCGGACACGACTGAGTGACTGAACTGAACTGAAGTCCCAAACAGGACTAAGCAAATAAGCAAAATCAGTGATAAATATGCTTTTATTTACTGGAGGAAAAAGAAGGAAGAGAATTTAAACTTCATTTTGCAAACCACCAAATGATATTTATGTAATTTGATTGTCAAATTGAGTCTCACATTCTGATCATAAAGTGATTCTTCAGAAAAAAGTCAAACTAATTTAAGCAGCATTTTAATCTTTAAATGCATGAATGAGTGATTTTAAATCTTCTGTGGATTGTTCCCAATCAATTGTCTGACTTAACGTCAGCTTCATCTAATTAATTACAAATTTCTCTAATTTCCTTCAAACCAAATGTTTTATAAAATGAAGACCTTGGGGAGATAGGTCTTTGATTCACTATTGATTAATGGGACGCACAATAAAAACGAGTTGAAAACTCATAGGACAGTTAAGACACTTTTTGCCATAAATAATAAAAGTCTATCTTCTTGCCCGGGTATCTCTCCCTAACTCCACTTACTCTTTAAACTGTTGCCTTAGTGCTCATCACCACATATATACAGAGTGTTACGATAGTACTCAGAGTTTACTTTTCATTCCTAAAAGAGCCAGAGTTTTCTTTCAACAAAACACACTCAAATCCTATGAAAGCAGAAATTTATTTTCAGACAGTAAATTGAGGAGCTTGGTCCTCTAATCCAATATTCTTTTTATATTTTGGAAAGTCCCTTTCTGTCCCTTTGGATATCTTTGGATATCTCAATCAAGAAGGAAAATATAAATCTACACATATCCAAGACTTGCATCTCAAGAGCAGCTTGGTTCTGGTGCACTGGAATATACTTCCCAGTTGAAGGAAATCTTCATGAATGATATCACCAGTAGAACCAACTCCTCACTGCTTATCTATCATTTATCATTTATGTTGGGGGGGGACACCCTAGCCAGCATTCTTGTGGTTCTCTCTTCTAATCCCTGTTTTAGCATGATGCTTGGTGTTGGACAGTTGTATCTTTAATGAAAGGAAGGATTTACCAGGTGTCTGTCAAGTATATATTAAATGATTAAACAGATAACATTATTTCACAGACATTTAAGATACTCTAGCTTTAAGCTGAATCTCTGAGTTCATTTCACCTTCATATATTGTTGCTCATGGTAGACTGTTTCTAGTTATCCCAATAAAAATGACAGATGTGATGTGGATTGCTCCTGTCACCCAGCCTGGGCATCTAATTCATATGTTTATCACTACAAATATTTATTTTGTTCCTAGTACATGCATAAATGCCTTAATATCTCCTTGCTTAAAAATAATCACAAAGCTTCCTCGATCCCTCCAAGTTACTCCAGCTAATATTCCAACTTTTACTACCCTTCAGAACAAAATTCCTCAAAAGAGTTGTCTGTTGTTAGTCATTTCTGTTATTTTATCATATTCTCCTTAACCAAAAGTCCATCAAATAATTCTTGTTGAAATAATTAAAACCCTTCCCATTCCTGTTCAAATTCCAGGTCATTTTACTGGACCTACCATAGCTTTAGGAACAGCTGAACTATGTCTTTCTGGAAACAGTTTTTCTGTTTGACATCTGAGGCATTTTTCTCCTTGTGGCCTTTTTCCACAGTAGCTGCTCCTTCTCAGTCTGTTTTGCTAATTCTCTCTCATCTGCCCAGTCTCTAACCTTGGTGTGGCCTGGCACTTGTCCTCAATATCTTCTGTTTTATATCTACCTAGAGTGATTCCCTAGAGAGTTTCATCACAATACCAAGCCATGCTGACATGCAGGTAACTGTCATATTTAGATATCCAGTCTGGGCTACTTCCCTAAGCTCCACATTTATATACTCAGGGGTTTACTCAAATTACTACTGGGAAGATTCTGTTATACATGGCATAACAAGCTCAAAATGTCTATAATAGAGATAGGATTCTCCAACTGTTCATTGTGTTTCTGAACATTTTCCAGGTGCTCCCCTAATGGCATTAAGTTAGACTGAGAACATGTGCCTAATTTGGGAAGGTAAGGATGCATTTTCCTCCATATCATTCCTATCCTGCCATCGGGACACGTGGTGCAGGCACAAAGTGAAGGAAAATAACCAAGGTACACAAGGCTTCATGTAAACATGAAATAAATCTTAAACCAAGTTACACCACTGAAATATTAAGGTTATTTTGCTGATGTGGTTTGCCTAATTTATCCCAAATATACCTTAATAACTTGAAGGAGGGTGCTACTCTAAGAGGAAGCTAAGTCATGGCACAGCCTCAGCAACTGATTAATGGCAGACAAGGAAATTGATGTCACAGGCTGGAAACAAGAAGAGTCATTTTTCAAAGTAGCAAAATGTGTGGTAAAACTGACATCTATAACAGTTCAGATTTAGAATGTGTTCCTCTGGAACTTCTAGAAGAAAAAGGTAAGGAAATAGAACATTGGCAGTATGTTTAGGTTTCTGGTGGATACACTTAGCCAGATATTACAAGAAATAGTAAGCTTAGGGGGAAATGGTGTCTTTACAAATAAATAAAAATGAAACAAAGGTAGTTCAGAAATATAAGACCTTGAAATATTTCAAGAGCTGTTTCTAGATACCAAAACTATAAAAGGGATTTAAAATGATTCTGAGTGAAGTCAGGTAAGTATCAATTGAAATAAGGAATTCAGGGCAAAAAATTAGATTAAGTGTTACTTTTCAAAATATATTCTTCAAGGCAACTCAGTTGGGGGTGATAATACAAAATAGTTAAAATAGTTTTTTAAAAACTGTGTAGCAATAGTTGAGAGGCTGTCTAAATTGGTACAAGAAATCATTGTCAAAGACACCATAAACCCTAGAACTAGAAACATCTTTGACACTTTAAAATGAAATAAACCTTGGGCCTCCAACTTTGTGAGAGTAGGAAGAGGCCTGAGAAAACCATTCAGGCCTCAGAGAGAATACTTCCCTAAACGCACATAAGCTGTGTTGAGGGATGAAAAATGAAAAAAAAAAAAAGCAAAAACTTCGGAAAAGATGGAGCCAGGGGAAACAGCACAATGGACAGAAGACTCCTCCTACACACTAGTAGGTCCTAAGCAAGAAACTTTTCTCCATCTCCAGAGTAAGAGACCTGTACAATATTTGCCCTGTGGGATTTCAGAATTGCTAGAGGTTACCACTCATGTCTCATGTTCTTTTCCTTTATGAATATGATGATTGATTGTTGTTATCCTTTCCCTATTCCCATGCTAATTACTGAATTTGTCCTTTTAGCTAATAAGTCTGTGAATGAAGTGGAGCCACATTGTATTTGACAAAAAGTAGTATCTCCTGGAGAGCCTGTTCTTTGTTCGGGGTGCAGCAGTGAAAGGAATTTGGGGTTGTCTCTAATAGAGAGTCAGTTGAGTACAGTCTATGTTGTTAAGAAAAGACCAAAGGATTGACTGTGGTGGAGGCGGTACTCCCCATGTACTTTTATATGTGCTTTCTAACTTTTATTAGCTTGTTCTTCCAATATGTTGGTGGCAGCTCAAGTGACTAATTAAAGGCAGGGGATCAGTAGAAGTGATGCATGTCCCTGAACTGAGGCAACTAAGAGCTGAGATTCAGCCTCTATCCCTCTCCTTCATCTTGGTAATCTTGGAGGCAGTCATGTTACAGCAACAATCTAGATGACACAGCCACAAAATAGAAGAGGCTTGTATTAATACTATGTACATTGAACTTTATGGATTTCCTTATATTAAGTCTCTGAGATTTGGACTAAAATTTGTAACGTATCATAGCCTAGGCCATACTGACTATGAAAAGATTCAACAAATCTCTATACCAACTCTTTTCCATCACCAAACCCTTGCACCATGTTGCCTCCTCCAACTCTCTGTCCATGGAATTCTCCAGACAAGAATACTGAAATGGGATTCTCCAGACAAGAATACTGAAATGAGTAGCCATTCCCTTCTTCAGGGGATCTTCCCTGATGAGAGATCAAACCTGAGTTTCCTGCATTGCAGGCAGATTATTTACCTTCTGAGCCATCAGGGAAGCCCTCAATAAACAGAAATTGCCCTTTTATCCCTAGTCACTTAGAACAAAACCTTGGAGTCTTTTACAAACCTTCCTCTTTTTTCACAACTCATATATAATTTTAGAGCAAATTTTGTTGACTTTTTTTTTTCAAAGTATATCTAGTATCAGACTCCTTCTTATCAATTCACTACTGTCACCCTAATTAAAGTTACCACCATTTATTATCTAGATCCTTAGTTAGCTTCATTAAAGGTCTCTGCTTGCATTTTTGCTCCTTTTTGCAGTGTATTCTGGAGAAGGAAATGGCAATACACTCCAGTGTTCTTGCCTGGAGAATCCCATGGACAGAGCAGTTTAGTGGGCTGCTTAGCATGCATGCATGCATTGGAGAAGTAAATGGCAACCCACTCCAGGGTTTTTGCCTGGAGAATCCCAGGGACAAAGGAGCCTGGTGGGCTGCAGTCTATGGAGTTGCACAGAGTCAGACATGACTGAAGCGACTCTTAGCAGCAGCAGCAGCAGTATATTCTCCACTAAACATCAAGATTGGTTCTGTTGAAACTTATTTCTTAGCACTTACTTGCCCCAAATTTTCAGTGATTTCCCATATGATAATTGTTCAGCCACTAAGTTGTGTCCGACTCTGATTATATGAATTGATTATAAGGAATGAGAGAAGCACACCAGACTCCTCCATCCTCCACTATTTCCTGAAGTTTGCTCAAATTCATGTCCATTAAGTCCATGATGTCAACTAACCATCTCATCCTCTGCCACCCCTTTCTCATTTTGCTTCAGTCTTACCCAGTATGACCGTTAATAAAAGCTAAAGTCCTTAAAAAGCCGGAAGATTCTCTCCCTTCCACCTTCCAATATATCCTCTACCAATGTCCTTCAGGCTCTCTGGTTAAATCACTTAGTAATTGGGTTATTTTCAGCATGCTACTTAACCCCTCTGAGATGTAATTTTCCCATCTATAATATAGGCATAGTAATAGCTATCTTATGGTGATTATGATGAAAATAAAATAATAATTATAGTAATAATGATCAAAATGAATTTTTAAAGTAGGGCTTACATAGTACTGATTACATGCCAGATATTGTTCTAAGTGACTTTCATATATTAACTTATAAAATCCTCCTAACAATCCCATAAAAATGATTATTATTATTTGTATTTGGGGGCAAAGAAAATGAGGCACAGGAAGTTAGATAATTTCCCAAGGTCACACATATAGGATATATCAATATTACAATTTAAACCCAGGCTGTCTAACTATAGACTCTATATGCTTAACCATAACAACCTGAGATAGTAAAATATAAAATGTCTGGTATATGCTAAGTGTCTAAAGAATGCTGTTTCATCCTTTTCCATGGTAAAAACCGCTTTTTTACAGCAGTTAAAGACAAACCTGAGAGGAAGGGGACAAGTGAAAATGAATAAAACATGCCTTAGCAAATCTCATATCACAACATGAATAAAGAGACATATATGCAATTTTTTCATAAACAAGAATTTTCCAGGAATGTTATAAAAAGAAATAGGGATCCAAAAGACAGATCTTTCTAAAATTAAATATTATGAATCAAAACCTGGACTAAGTGCTATAGCAATGAGAGTACTCTTTACTCTCCAGTGTTAAAGCAAAATAGCAAGGGGGAGACACAGTTTTAAACAATGAAAGTCTAATTTTACTTAAATCTGGAATATATGACCTTGCTCACCATGTTGTATGCGTGACAGAGTTCACAGACATTTAATGCCTTCATTTGAATGTCTGTGTACTCAGTCACTCAGTCATGTCCTACTCTGAGATCACCTGGACTGTAGCCCGACAGGCTCCTCTGTCCATGGAATTCTCCAGGCAAGAATACTGGAGTGGGTAGCCATTCCCTTCTCCAAGGGATCTTCCCAACCCAAGGATTGAAGCCCAATCTCCCACATTGCAGGCAGATTCTTTATCGTCTGAGCCATTGGGGAAGCCTTCATTGGAATTTTTTTTTTTTAATATGAGCTTTGATCTGATCATCAACATAAGATAAAGAAGTGTCAACTTAATTTCTTCCCTTTCAGAAATACTTGCAAAAGTAATCTTAGAATTCAATGTTAAGACTTTGAAGTGAAAACTTACCTCGCTTATTAGGATGGGAAGAAGATAGACCGTCTATCGCATAGGACATCTCAGCATCCTTTGCTTCCATGAGCTGCTCTTTCAGCTTTTCCAGCTTTTAAAAATCGAATATGAAAATTATTAGTCTTTAATAACAACAATACCATTTTCTATGAAAGAAGAAAGAGCAAGAAAAGGAGGAAGAAGGAAAGATGGACAAAAGGAAGGAGGAAAAAGCAACAGAAAAGGAAATAAGAGTAATAAAAAAAATAAAAATAATTAAACAGAAAAATAAAAGGAAACTTGCATTTAGAAACTGACTGGAAAGGTCCATGACTCAACAGACAATTAGGAACAAACAGGTTTATGGTGAAGGAAGTCAAGTCTCAGTGTTCATTAATGGGAAGCCTGTAAACACAGCCTGTGTAGCTGGACTTGATTTGATGTCACCCAAAATGACCAGTCCTTTTCAAGGAGTTTCAAAGACTTTATGTGTATGTTTGAATTTCCTGAAATATTTGTCCTTCCTAGTGGGAAGGAGTATTTTAAGACCCTAAGGTTTCCATCCAGAGTGTAAGCCAAGTTGATCTTTATCAAGATCACTGATTGCCTAAACCCTGGAGATCTAACTATCAAAACAGAATTCAGCTTGAGCTTCTGCATGTATCCGTGTCCTAGCTGCTAATAATTGATGGGGCATACTTCTCTCTCACAGCCACATGGTTTATATGATAATGAATTTGCATGCAGTTGTGTTTGAAAGAGTTAAGAAATAATCTAATGCAACAATTTTCCAATTTTCCTCATAGAGAGAAGTTGGGGGATAAGGTTGCTAAGGGGTTCCCTGTACCAAGGCCAAAGACAGGTCAAGAATGCAGCACTTCATTCCCTCTCCTCCCAAACTAGCTGCTTCAAGCAGAACAGCTCCACTTTTATATGTTTCATTTACTGGGAACACATACAATTTTGTTTGGAGAAAAATATTTCCACTTTGCAAAGTAATAATAGCTTTTGAAAACCACCAATCTAATTATAGTCTCCTATTTTACAGATGAGGAGATTTAGATCCAGAGAATTTTAATTCTTCCACGGTCTCCTAGGTAATTGGAGAACTGGATCTAAAATCCAGATTTCTAGACATTTTATCCCATGATCACTTCAGTTATAGTTTTGTCTTGTTTTCCTTTTCTTCCTTTTTTAGTAGAATTTGATTGTTTTTCCTAGTGAATTACTTCACTCTTTTTCTAGCAAGAATAATAGTTTTAAAATACAGTTATTAATAATTTTAAAAACTACTGTTTCAAAATAAATTGTCTTATAATAATTATGAAAATTGAGATTTTATGTGTTTCACATTCTCACCTGGTTAAGTTCCTCCAATTTGTCAGCCAGTTCTATATCTGCAAGACACATTTGTCATATGAAAAGTATACATTGCAAGTAATATTTAATTCACTTCAGGTCACACATTCAGAAAGACAAGGTATTTTTTTTTGTATGATTTGAGATCACCCATGTATCTCTCATACAAAGCCCCGAATATGTTTTCAGTGTCTGTAATGTTGGAATATAATCAGTACTATAATGAGCAAGCATTTAATTTCTATCATAAATACAGAGTTTTCTTAAATAGGGACTTTTCATAGTTCTAATAAGGACTAATATTTAGAAGTAAATTTTTACACTGGCATGGGGACATTCTCATGAAAAAATCTTAAGTAAAAAAAAAAGGCAGGCCACAAATCTTTTCTGTAAAATTTAATCAAGAGGGAAATTTCCCAAAATACTAATAGTAATGTCTCTGGGTTTTACAATTTGAGTACAGATTTTTCTTTTTATAATCATGTTCAATTTCCTCAATGAAACATCTTATTTCTAATTTTTAAATCCTGTATTTTTAAGTATTTATCTTTTAACCAGTACCCTGTCCAATGAACAGACAGTTTTTTTAGAACAGATGTTTTCTGAGAGAGCACTACATTATCATATTGTCATACTGTCTCTCGGGTTAGACTTGCTAAATTTCTGACAATATCTATCATTTCTTGGAGACCAATCTGTTGCGTAATTGTAAATCAGATTATCCTGTACTTCAAAGAAAAAAAAAATAAAAACTTTGGTGGAGCCTAAATTTCTCAATGGTTTCTACTCCAGTCATTTCCCAAATTGAAAGAATCTGATTGCAAAATAAGTGCCACAAAACCACAGTTAATTTGAGAGATTTCTAGTGGAAACTTATTTCAAAACATTTAATAATACCCTGGAAGCATTTAGTAAAAGAAAATATTAACTGTACCTGTGGGGAGTAACATAGATGAGAGGGAAAAATATAAGTAAAGATAACTGTTTTGTAACTCGACAATTACTAATCCCATTAGAATACTCTAATTGAACAAAACAAGATTTTAATGTTTTTTAATAATGCCATTGTTTTTAGCATGAATATGAAATAACAGACACTTGAGCCTTTAGTGCAGCTTTAAATCAGTAATTATTGCTTTCTTTAGTATAAATTAACATGTAGAGAAAACAGGTCAGAAGATGGAATAAATAATGTTTGACATTATTCTTAACTCACCAATGTTGGAAGGTCTTTGGAAGCCAAAATTTTTATTCAGTAGAGCCAGCAATAGTTCTTCACCATCTGCATCTTCTTTTTCTGGAAGCAATTCATTTCCTGTAATAATTACCTCAGTGTAGTGAAAGCTCTTTTCAATCTGTGTCACTTGAATGTCTTTCTGATTAAATAGATTCCACAGGTAACTATTAAGGTGTATGTGTGCTCAGTTGCTCAGTCATGTCTGACTCTTTGCGACCCCATGGACTATACTGTAACCCCCTAGGTCCCTCTGTCCATAGAATTTTCCAGGGAAGAATAATGGAGTGGGCTGTCATTTCCTCCTCCAGAGGATCCTCCTGACCCATGGATAGAACCTGAGTCTCTTGTATCTCCTGCATTGACAGGCAGATTCCTTGCCACTGCACAACCTGGAAAGTGTGTGTACTTGCCAATAAAATGTGTATAGAGAGAGATGTGTAATATAAAAAGACAAGCTGTTTTAAAAATCAGTGAATGTATATGAACACTCAAAGAGAGATTGTGAGAAAGAGAAAGAAGCAGAGATGGAGAATATATCTGGAAGTTTACAGTCTAAAATTTACCCGTAATTATTTCTGCCTTCGTAGAATTACAGAAAGTTGTACTTTCTGTTTTTTCATCTGTATTTAAAATTTTTTTCTACTATTGTGTTTAACATAAGAAATATAAATTAAAAGTTGTTTTTAAGGTAAAAATATAAAATTTGACTTTGAGATTTTATGCACATATAAATATGAGCCATTTTGTATTCTGGGAATTGCCTTGAACCATCGAAGGCAACCTTGTGGAAGTGGTCAGATGGCGCCTAGTTTTTCTGTGATCATAGCTTTACATCTCTGTCCATTTACCTCCTAGCCCACTCTCTCAGCACTCTAAAAACAGAAAAATCAACCAAATTTTCCTAAATATTTTGATTCAGGAGTAAAAATCAGGACAATAGACTTTATTCAAGCTATAAAAAATGAAGATTCAACAGGATTGTAATGCAATTAAAATAATAATTAGTGCCTTATAAACAAAATGAACTTTGTAAGGTGGCCTAAAATAATCAAACCTTTATTATATAATTTTTATAGGATCAGTCTTCCCTCTCTTTTTCTCCTCATGTTACCAAACCCAGGTCTAGCTGCTGCCACTCAAAAGCCATTTAAAGAGGCCAGCTTAGTGGAAGGAACGTTTGTTTTATTTTGGATGCCAGCAACCAGGAGGGTTGGGGAGGGCAGAGACCTGTCCAGTGTCTGACTGCCCCCTGATTGTCAGGAGGCATGAGCTTTAACAGGCTGAGGGAGGGGGCTACGCGCATAAACATGTCAGCTCTGATAGTCATTTTGAAATTGGCTATCAGTGGTCTGACCAGTGTAATCTTGCTTATTTTAGGTACTGTTAATCTTCAGTTCCAGCATCAGTTTGTTTCCATTTCTTTGAGGCCAGTTCTCAGAATTGTGGCTGCTTATCTCATGACTACAGTCTGGTCGTCAGGTAGTTAATTTCTCCACCTGATATTTCAGTATCTATAAGACAGCTCACAGGATATGGCTCAGAATATTATCTATGGCCCTTGAGAAGGAACTAAAGGTCCTTGGTTATGCTTAAAGACTACATTATTATTATTGGGCTTCCTTTGACTGTTTCCCTTTGTTTCTTCATTTTCTCAGTTCTCCGACTAAACTTATTCTTTGTCTAAAGTTTTTCCATAAAAAAAAAGGAAGTCTGAGGACATGGGCAAGGGGGTTGGGGGTCAAGGACCACAAGGTCCTGCTCCATTTCAGTCATAATAACTGATATTGTGTGGATAAAAGATAGATTAGTGAGTTTAAAATTTAAAAGCGGGAATATTGAGGCTTCAGTTAGAGAAATGGCTCATAATTTAACTAGACTCTTCCTTTAAATTGTCTCCTATTCCCTGCGTCTCCAGAATGTCAATTAATGAACTCAAATAACTAAATGGCTAATTAAAGGAATAAACGATTTGCTGAGAAAGACAATACAATGACTTGGGGTAGGTGGCATCATCAAAAGTTTCTACACTGACAAACACATTTATTGTTGCTCAATTTCCTCAATTTTAAAGTTCCTCAATTTCCATTACTTCATAGGCATAGAAATTATTTGTGAAATTCTGGGGTACTCTTTTCTTTGAGTAGTTAAAATAATAGACTATTAGTGGAACTTTTGCTTAACATCAATTAAACAAAGACCCTCAGGAATAATTTAGTTTAAGAGAAAGATATGACTATGCAATAGTGTAGCAATTTTTATTATAGCTATTTATTAAAATGTTAAATTATAATTTTAAAATGCTTTCATTGAAAAAATGAGGAACACTGTGTAGCCAGGTGATAATGATTATTTGTTTTATAAAGAGAACTGTGATAAAAGAAACAGACTCCTCGCCTTCAATTTAGGGAATTTATAAAACTAGGAGGAAGGTAACTAGAAAATGTTACCTTCTGAACCTTTTGTTGGCTTAATTTACAGTCCCCTTCTCTGTGTGTTTAAGTGGAACATTTTTCAAAAGAGAAAATTAATGTATTTACCATTCTTTACCCATTTGGTTTCCAGTGATTACACACTGTCCTCAGTAATTCTTGTCACTACCTTTTAAGAAAACCACCTTTTGTACGAAACTCTGAGGAGAAGTTTTTTCAAGAAATTAAAAAAAATTTTTTTTTCTAAAGTAAGACATTAGAAAGATAAGAAAAATAGTAGAAAATAAGTCTTTTTTCTCATTTTTATTTTTAGTCTTAAAACAGATACAGCTTTAAGAGAAAAAACGCATGTAATTTTAATATTTCTGTCTTTGAACTAAAAGTTAGCGTTGATAAAGAAACTGTTTGAATAAAAACCTGCCCAAGTGCCGATGTCCCTTTAGCAAAAAGGATGGCAAAGTTACTCAGAAATGAGAGAGTGATTACTTTTGCAATATATAGGAAAAAAAAAAAGAAAAGACTCATTACTACCTGAGACACTGAAGCGTAAAAGATGCAATTGTATCCTTGCTTGACATTTGAATGTGATGCTTTTTATGAGATATAGATAAGAAATTTTGCCAGAAAGAAACCTGGAACACCCTCAAATGATAATATACCAAAAATTTTTAAATAGTCTTTCTAGTCATGACATTCACTGCTGTTCATTTCACAGTGGGCAATTTGTCCAGTTTCAGGCTTATGAGTTATGCTTTCATGTGACCCCAAAACCAGAGGAAAGCTGGCAGACTGTTTTCTTGGTCTTGGATGGTATCTGACACAGAGGATGGTGACCCCACCTTTGTGGTCTGTCAGTGGACAAACGCTTATTTGAAAACAGTGTGTTAAAAGACTAAAATAAGTCAAACATTTAGTTGCTTTGAAAAACGGTGAGAAGTTCACTCTAATCCTGGACAATTTAGATTAGAAAATAAACTTCCCAATAACTTGCCTTCTCTATTTACATATAATGAAACTGAGATCAAGGGGTCCCAGACAGAAACCTTTCCTATACGTTGCTAATGATATATGGACATCAGTGTGTGGTATTCTGGGGTCAGAGATGCTATCTATTTGTAATCTTGTAAAAAGTTTGAGTTGGATTTTTCTGTATTTCACATACATGATATCAGAAGTTATAATACTGTTACCACTAACATCCTCATTTTGCAGAGTCTTCTGTGAGTGGCCAGATGTTTCCTTCCTCACACATTTACGCTGTGAAGAACATTGAAAATCCCATTATTTCATAGGAAAAGCAATGAAGGCCTACCAAGTACAATGATTTTGGCTGGCCAAAGTCAAAATGTGAGTGCCAGGGATAAAATCCAGATTCTTTCATCCCCAAGCTTGTATTTAGGTCTTGCAGTTAGGTCCCAGGCTTGTATTTGTTTTTCAAAGGGAAAATCCCTATAAATAAATAACAAGGGTTTATGCAATTTTATTTCCACTCTCAAAAGAACTATTCTAATTTCCATTGACTTTTAAAATCTCATTTGAGGCAAAATGGTCTAGTAAAGTTGGATTAGATCTGAAAGAGGAAACTTAATTCCTTTCCTCAACCCAGAGTCATGTAAACAAAATTTATTAAATTCTGTCTTGGTTTCCCTAAGAAAGCAAAAGCAAAGGCTGTCTCCCTCCCTCTTCCTGACAAAGAGGTCAGTTAGATGATAGATTCAAATTGGATGAGATATTAAAGAGCACTATTTTTAAGTTACTATTTTTAAAAGGTAAAGACATATATAAAAGTTTCAATGAGGTTAGGTTGTTTGCCTAGTAAGTCAGCATTAAATCTAACTCCACTGATTGCCAGATTAAAAGCTATTTCCACTACAGAATGCAATGAAAAATTTTTTGAAAAGATCAAGTTCCAATATGACCAGAATAGAAACTTATTTTCTCTAAATTTATCATGGTATTTGTAGATGTCAAAAATTACATTATTTCATTTAATATAAGTACCCTAAGTATTTAGAAATCTGATTACAGTCAGTGAATAATGTGGGTGTTAACATTCTCCTCCTGAAAGTACTATATAAATTTCCCAATGTATAATTCTCCCCAGGTCTCTGCACATACAAGTGTTATCTTGATATGTTCTCAGAGTCATTCTCCTTTTTAAGTGGTTTATTAGTAATCTCACTGGATGAAACTCTTTTTTCCCCCTGAAGATATACTTTTGAAATATGCATTGCACTATATTACTATTTATACATCCCTGTCTTTGATAATGAAATAGAAATAAGAAAAAGATTTCCCTTGATTAAAGACAAATGCAGTTGAAATTAATTTAGTACAATGTCAGTTAAAATTAATTAACTTGAGAACAGCATCACAGATTACATTTAATTTAAAACAGCAACTACTGAAGTGTTGTCTGAAGATTAAATTATATTGATGTTTAAAACATTATTGCCATAATGATAGAAAAATCAAAGTAACGCAAATAGGATAAGGATTATTTACCTACCTGTAGAATTTTACATTCATGTGTACATACCTTGAACAAAATATGGCACCCCATGCACCGATTCTAAAAAGATCATTACAGATAACAAAGTTAGGAGTCCAAAGGAAAGAGTGGTTGATAAAATCACGTTCATATTAAAAATCTTCTTCCGTGCTAGCAGAGAAACTGACTATCCAGGTCAAGACGAATATTTCAATGGCTCTGGAATGCTGCAGAGATCACTTTTAAAAGGTGGCAAATGTGCTTCAACTACAAATGATCTGAACAAAGGAAAAAAAAAAAAAACCTTATAAAATGTATTGCTCTCTGTCAACATGATTCACTACTTGGAGAAGTGACAGGTTTTCTACTCAGGCAATGGCAGGAAGAACCCAATCAATATATCTCATATCTGCCCATTTCACTAAAAGCAGGCATTCCTGTTCATGCACACGCACTCAGACACATGCACCTCATAAAGCTAAAACTAAGACTAGAGAACCTGTCAGTTAGATTTTCATAACAATGAAATGGGAACAATGCCTTTCATTTGGCTAATTTAGAACCCAGTATAGTCTTCTGGATACTGTTGTTATTTGCAACCATCACTTCATTTTTAACCAACCAAACAGATTTGAGCTGGGAAGAGTTCAAATTTGAAATGAATCATAATGGGAACATTAATGTCTTACTCTATCATTTTGCTGCAGCCAACACTTTTAAAAATTAAGACTGAATCTAATTAATTCAAAGTTGGCAAATGTCCCATCAATTATTCTCTTTAATACTTGCTTTAATTGTACTTTTTTTTTTTAAGTAAAAGTCTTTCGGTATTATCTATAGTTACAATTTTATGACTGAAGATGCAGTAGTGACCTCTGGCCTTGGCATTTATTTTTTCTCCGAAGAGACTTAAGATGTATTTGCTTTAAAACTGTATTCGAGACGTGTTCAGCTCATGGTTCCCTAATTTTTAAAAAAAATGTTTTTAAATGTAAATAAGGTTATTCTGAATTTTTTTTTTAATACAAACTTCTGTTATACAAAACAAGGAACCCTGTTCTCACAGGGTTTGCCTTCTAATAAGAGGCTAAATAATTGACTTGTCTTCTCAGATAAGGTTGGGTACTGATGACTTCTTCCTAAACAAAATTATGTTTGGTTTCTTTCCACAAAGGCTTTTTCAGGATATCTGATACAACTTTCTGAACCTTTTCTTCTGTTATGTTTTAGTTGATGTTGGCAATTTAATGACACATAAGTTCCTTATTCACAACCATCCATTCACTTTGGGAAAAAAATTTACAAAGACCTTTCATTAAATCATTCAATCCTCTGTCCCTAACAATCAAATTATTTTACTAAATTCTTCTCATGAGTGTTTAGCCAAATTAATTGTTCAAAGAAAAACAAATTTTCACTATTGACTGTGTTAGATAAATGAAGTTAGCATGTTTGTTCCTGGAACCATTAGTATGCTGCTGCTGTGGCTTAGTCGCTTCAGTCGTGTCTGACTCTGTGCGACCCTATGGTCTGCAGCCTGCCAGGCTCCTCTGTCTGTGTGATTCTCTAGGCAAGTGTACTGGAATGGGTTGCCATGTCCTCCCCCAGGGGATCTTCTTGACCTAGGGATTGAACACAGGTCTCTTGCATTGCAGGCGGATTTGTTACTGCTGAGCCATCAGAGAAGCCCACCATTAAGTAGACACAGTAATAATACATACTGAGGTTATTGTTGCCATTCAGTAAGCAGTCATCCCATGTCAGCTCCTGTTCTAAGCACTTCACAAACTGTATCTTATTTAATTCCCACCTCAATCCCTCAATAATTATATAATTATTGTAACATTTCACCTTTTTCAGCAAAGGGAGAAAGTTGTGGAGCCAAAAGTGAAACCTAGATCTATCCAACTGCAAAGTCACATTCTTAACTCAAGTTGTCTCTTTCCCATAAACAGGGAAAAAAAGATTGTTCCAATAACAGAGACCTGATCTTTAAGAGAGGCTTCCCAGGTAACCTAGTGGTTAAAGAATCCACCTGCAATGTAGGAGACACAGGAGATGAGGGTTCAATACTTGGGTTAGAAAGATTCCCTAGAGAAGGAAACGGCAACTCACTCCAGTATTCTTGCCTGAAGAATCTCATGGATAGAGGAGCCTGGGGGTTACTGTCCATGGGGTCACAAAGAGTCGGACACAACTGAAGCGACTGAGCATGCACACATGCAATTTTAAGAAACTTACAACACTTTCACTTCGCATTTTCAAGAGCTATTTTTTAATCACTTAATCTGTATTTCAATTACAGCAGATAAATAACATTTTTATTTCGTCAGTAAGGACATTTTAAAGTTATAATTTACAGATAGCTTTAAGATTCACATACATTTTATCTGTTTCTCATGATGAGCAACAGGAAAAGAGCAGAGAGTCAGGGTCCATATGGTGACTCTAACACACTTGAATAATCACTTTTGACTCTATTAAACTCTTGGGTTTTTTTTCCAGTAAGTAGAAAAATTGAACAATTTCATTCTGACCTCTGTCTGACCCTGGTAGTTCTTGGTAAAATCCTGACACATC
Organism: Bison bison bison; assembly: GCF_000754665.1. Lineage (NCBI taxonomy): Eukaryota > Metazoa > Chordata > Mammalia > Artiodactyla > Bovidae > Bison > Bison bison. Next base: position 614,338 of record NW_011494866.1, on the reverse strand, counting down.
AGTTAAATGAGTGAATAAAAGCAGCAAGCAGGAGGAAGCAAGCAAAAGCAGAGACTCTCGAATTCTGACAAGTCAGTATATAGATTTTATTAAGAGTTCAGAATGACCTTTATTTGTCAAAATTAAATAGAAATGTCTATCCAAATACGTTAAAAATTTTTTTAATTGAGTTATTTGTCTTTTTATTATTAAGCTGTAAGTCTTCTTCATATTCCAGATACTAGTGCCTTATCAGATGTATAATTGGCAAACTTACTTTATATTCTGTCAACTGCCTTTTCACTTTGTTGATAGTGTCCTTTGAAGCACCAAAGTTTTTATTTGGATAAACTCCAACTTATCTATTTTTTTTTTCTGTCGTTTTGTGTTTTGAGTATTGTGTCTAAGAAACCATTGCCTAATACAAAGTCATGGGGCCTTTTTTTTTTTTTTTTAGTTTTGTAGTTCTGGCTCTAAAATGTAGGGATTTGATCCATTTTGTGTTAAGTTTTGCATATGATGTGAAGAAGGGGTCCAGCTTCTTCTTTTACATGTGGACGTTTAGTTGTCCCAGCACCATTTGTTGACATTTCCCCATTGAATGATCTCAGCATTGTGTCTCTATCAACTGACTATGTTATTGTTGTTCAGTCACTAAGCTGTGTCTAACTCTTTGTGACCCCATGGACTGCAGCATGCCAAGCTTTCTTGTCTTTCACTATCTCCCAGAGTTTACTGGAACTCATGTCCATTGAGTTGGTGACGTTATCTAACCATCTCATTCTCTGCTGCCTTCTCCTTTTGCCTTCAAGCTTTCACAATGTCAGGGTCTTTTCCAATGAGTTGGCTCTTCACATCAGGTGGCCAAAATATTGGAGCTTCAGCTTCAGCATCAGTCCTTCCAGTGAATGTTCAGGACTGATTTCCTTTAGGATGGACTGGCTTGATATCCTTGTGGTCCAAGGGACTCTCCTTGCCATCTTCTCCAGCACCACAGTTCAAAAGCAGCAATTCTTCAGGACCCAGCCTTTTATGGCCCAACTCTCACATCCATACATGACTACTGGAAAAACCATTGCTTTGACTATATGAACCTTTGTAGGCAAAGTGGTATCTCTGCTTTTTAATATGCTGTCTAGGTTTGTCACAGCTTTTCTACCAAGGAGCAAGTGTCTTTTAATTTCACGGTGGCAGTCATCATTCATAGTGATTTTGGAGCCCAAGAAAATAAAATCTGTCACTGTTCCACTTTTCCCCGTCTATTTGCCGTGAAGTGATGGGACTGGATGCCATGATCTTAGTTTTTTGAATGTCGAGTTTTAAGCCAGCTTTTTCACTCTCCTCTTTTACCCTCAGTTGACTATAGATATGTGGCTTTATTTCCAGATTCTCAATCATATTTCATTATTCAATTGTCTTTTTGTTAGTACCATATTGTCTTGATTAATGTAGCTTTGTAGTAAGCTGTGAAATCAGGGAGTGTGAGACTTCCAACATTTTCATTTATTCTGTATCACTTGTACTTCTATATAAATTTTTGGATTAGCTTGTCAGTATCTGTGGGGAAAAAAAAGCAACTGCGATTTTGACAGGAAAGGTCTTGAATTTGTAGGATGAGTTTGGGAAATATCACCATCAAGTCTTTCAATCCATAAATCCAGGATATCTAACTATTTATGTCTTTTATTACTTTCAAAGTTGTCTCATCATTTTCAGTGAACAAGTCTTACAGTAATTTTGTTGAATTTACATCTACATAGCTTTTTGTTGCTATAATAAATGGAATTATTTTCTTAACTCAATATTTGCACTGTTCATCGCCAGTGTATAAAATATAATTGATGATCTTATTTCTCGCAAACTTGCTGACCTCACTTATTAGCTCTGACATTTTTGTTTGTTTGCTTGGCAGATTTCTGCAGAGTTCCTAATTAGAAGGTCATATCATCCACAACTACAGTTGTACTCTATCCTTTCCAATCTAGATGCCTTTATTTACTTTCCTCACCAATTTTCTGGCTATAATCTTTAGTACAATGTTGAATAGAAGTGATGAGAACAGATTTACCTTGTTCTGATCTTAGATGGAGAAGCTTTCAGTCTTTCACCTTTAAGTCTGATATTAGTTCTGGACTTCTTGTAGATGCACTTTATTAGGTTGAAGAAATTCCCTCCAGCTCCTAGTTTGTTGAGTGTTGCTATAAAAGAGTGTTGGATTTTGTCAAAATTTTTTTCTCATCCACTGTGGTTTTTCACATCTATTGTGGTCCTGTGATTTTATTCTTTATTCTACTGGTATGTTGTATGACATCAATTTTTGTGTATTAAATGACATTTGTATTCCTGGGGTAAATTCCATTTGGTTGTGGTATATGATTTTCTGACTATGTTACTAGATTCAGTTTGCTAGTATTTTATGGGGTTTTTTACACCTATATTTAAAGGGATATTATCCTGTAGTTTTCCTTTCCTTGCTATGTCATTTTCCAGCTTTGGTATGAAGAGAACAATGATGCCATTGTTAATATGCTAATGTAAATATGTTAATAATTAATATCCCAATTAAATTATTGGGAAGTGTTCTCTTATCTTTTAATTTTTAAAAGAGTTTTTGAAGGATTAGTGTTTACTCTTCTTTAAATATTTGGTAGAATTTGACAATAGAGTCATCTGTTCCTGTACTTTTCTTTGTGGAAATTTTTTCTGAAATACTAGTCAATCTTACTTCTCATAGGGCTATTCTACTTCTTGATTTAGTTTTAGCAGTCTGTATTTATCTAGGAATTTGTTCATTTCATCTAGTTTATCTAAATGTTGGCATAAATTTTTTTCATAGTATTCTTTTATATGCCTTTTTGGAATAAATAATTTGATTATACATGTTTTAAATCTAGAAACAAAATACTGAGATACTTGTCACTTATCAAGAAGAGCCATGAGATATAGAGACCTCTCTGGCAGAATCTAATGCAGAGTAATAGTAATAATAGTATATACAACATATATTAAACAGCAATAAGAACCGAATCCAGAAAAGGCTTTACTACAGTGGATAAGCATGGCATCAGGAATTTCTGCTGCTGCTGCTGCTAAGTCACTTCAGTCGTGTCTGACTCTATGCGACCCCATAGACAGCAGCCCACCAAGGCTTCTCTGTCCCTGAGATTCTCCAGGCAAGAATACTGGAATGGGTTGCCATTTCGTTCTCCAATGCATGCAAGCATGATAAGTCATTTCAGTCGTGTCCCACTCTGTGCGACCCTATGGACCGCAGTCCACCAGGATCCTCTGTTCACAGGATTCTCTAGGCAAGAATACTGGAGTGGGCTGCCATTTCCTTCTCCAAGCAGGAATTTCTAGATACCTGCATAATATAAAGTAGGAGTTTAGCCTGTTTTCAAGTAGCATTTTTGATAATGATTGACAGCATGGTAAATATTTGAGTAGAAGTAGAGGCTTTGCCAACAAGGTACGTCTAGTCAAGGCCATGATTTTTCCTGTGGTCATGTATGGATGTGAGAGTTGGACTGTGAAGAAGGCTGAGCACAGAAGAATTGATGCTTTTGAACTGTGGTGTTGGAGAAGACTCTTGAGAGTCCCTTGGACTGCAAGGAGGTCCAACCAGTCCATTCTGAAGGAGATCAGCCCTGGGATTTCTTTGGAAGGAATGATGCTAAAGCTGAAACTCCAGTACTTTGGCCACCTCATGCAAAGAGTTGACTCACTGGAAAAGATTCTGATGATGGGAGGGATTGGGGGCAGGAGGAGAAGGGGACTACAGAGGATGAGATGGCTGGATGGCATCACTGACTTGATGGACGTGAGTCTCAGTGAACTCCGGGAGTTGGTGATGGACAGGGAGGCCTGGTGTGCTGCGATTCATGGGGTCGTGAGGAGTTGGACACGACTGAGCAACTGATCTGATCTGATCTGATCTGAGAGGCTTAGATTCTGGCCCAGACTGGGGACTTAAAATATATGCTTCCACATCTGTAGTACTTGATGCAAGACAGAGCATCATTCAGAACTGTAACCAAGGTGAAACCACAGAGCAAAAAATCATATGAAATACAGCCAATGGGAACAGAGAGAAAAATTGGGTTCAAAATCCAGGATCTTCCAGAGGATGTAAAATTAAATTAGCAATCTTTGATAAAAAAAAAAAAGTAGTTAGACTCTTAGAATTGAGATGAGAGGGAAAAAACTCAAGAATTTTGGGCCTCATTTTAGGTTTGGGCCTCCTTCGTGAACAGGGGACCTGTGTTATAAAAAATGTCTCAAAATTCACTATCTTCCTTCAGTTTCCACAGAGATGGTAGCTGTGAAGACAGTTTATCCTTCTATCATGAATTAGGAATTCCATGTGCCATAATCACTTCAGTTCAGTTCAGTCGCTCAGTCGTGTCCGACTCTTTGCAACCCCATGAATCGCACCACGCCAGGCCTCCCTGTCCATCACCAACTCCTGGAGATTACCTAAACTCATGTCCATTGAGTCGGTGATGCAATCCAGCCATCTCATCCTCTGTCATCCCTTTCTCCTCCTGCCCGAAATCCCTCCCAGCATCAGGGGCTTTTCCAATGAGTCAACTCTTTGCATGAGGTGGCCAAAGTATTGGAGTTTCAGCTTTAGCAGCAATCCTTCCAATGAACACTCAGGACTGATTTCCTGTAGTATGGACTGGTCAGATCTCCTTGCAGTCCAAGGGACTCTCGAGAGTCTTCTCCAATACCACAGTTCAAAAGCATCAATTCTTCGGCACTCAGCTTTCTTCACAGTCCAACTCTCACATCCATACGTGACTACTAGAAAAACCATAGCTTGACTAGACGAAACTTTGTTGGCAAAGTAATGTCTCTGCTTTTTAATGTGCTATCTAGGTTGGTCATAACTTTCCTTCCAAGGAGTAAGCATCTTTTAATTTCATGGCTGCAATCACCATCTGCAGTGATTTTGGAGCCCCAAAAAATAAAGTCTGACACTGTTTCCACTGTTTCCCCATCTATTTCCTATGAAGTGATGGGACCAGATACCATGATCTTAGTTTTCTGAATGTTGAGCTTTAAGCCTAACTTTTGCACTCTCCTTTTTCACTTTCATCAAGAGGCTTTTTAGTTCCTCTTCACTTTCTGCCATAAGGGTGGTGTCATCTGCGTATCTGAGGTTATTGATATTTCTCCCGGCAATCTTGATTCCAGCTTGTGCTTCCTCCAGCCCGGCGTGTCTCATGATGTACTCTGCATATAAGTTAAATAAACAGGGTGACAATATACAGCCTTGACGAACTCCTTTTCCTATTTGGAACCAGTCTGTTGTTCCATGTCCAGTTCTAACTGTTGCTTCCTGACCTGCATAGAGGTTTCTCAAGAGGCAGGTCAGGTGGTCTGGTATTCCCATCTCTTTCAGAATTTCCCACAGTTTATTGTGATCCACATAGTCAAAGGCTTTGGCATAGTCAATAAAGCAGAAGTAGATGTTTTTCTGGAA
>NW_011494866.1:599731-608771 GCF_000754665.1 Bison bison bison | reverse complement strand
AACTCTCTTGCTTTTTCCATGATCAAGATTGGATGTTGGCAATTTGCTCTCTGGTTCCTCTGCCTTTTCTAAAACCAGCTTGAACATCTGGAAGTTCACAGTTCACGTATTGCTGAAGCCTGGCTTGGAGAATTTTGAGCATTACTTTACTAGCATGTGAGATGAGTGCAATTGTGTGGTAGTTTGAGCATTCTTTGGCATTGACTTTCTTTGGGATTACAATGAAAACTAACCTTTTCCAGTCCTGTGGCCACTGCTGAGTTTTCCAAATTTGCTGGCATATTAAGTGCAGCACTTTCACGGCATCATCTTTCAGGATTTGAAATAGCTCAACTGGAATTCCATCACCTCCACTACCTTTGTTCATACTCAGGGCTTTTTTCTCTCCCATTTTAAAACAAACAGGAAATCAACTTTATTAGACTACTCACATAGTCTTTCAACTATGTTCTGAGTTTCTCCATTCCACCAAGGCCAAACTTCCTGAAATAATTTCCTGCCCCCAGTTCTTTCTCGTATATTTACTTTGCTGCTGCTGCTGCTGCTGCTGCTGCTAAGTCGGTTCAGTCATGTCCAACTCTGTGCAACTCCATAGACGGCAGCCCACCAGGCTCCCCGACCCCTGGGATTCTCCAGGCAAAAACACTGGAGTGGGTTGCCATTTCCTTCTCCAATGCCTGAAAGGGAAAAGTGAATGTGAAGACGCTCAGTCGTGTCCGACTCTTCACGACCCCACGGACTGCAGCCTACCAGGCTTCCCCGCCCATGGGATTTTCTAGGCAAGAGTACTGGAGTGGGTTGCCATTGCTTTCTCTGATATTTACATTAGCCTATTTCAACCTTGCTTTCAGCTTCCTCTTCCCAACTCTATTGAAATGGTCCTTCCCAATGACCTTATTACTGCTTAGGTTTTCCTTTTTGTGGCTATCTTTTCAGAATCTCCTTGGTTGACCACACTCTTCTTACTGAAAAACTCCCTGGTGTTCTCCTACTTTGCTAGTCATTCTTCTTCAGTTTCTTTTACCATTTCCTCCTCCTCTGACCTTTAAAAGGTGAACTTCCTCAGGTTTTGATTCTAGATTCTTTTTTCTTATCAGGCTTCAATCTCTTCTAGGAAATGTATGACTTTAACTATCTACATACCAGGGACTCAAAAATGTGTCTCTCACCTCACCTTTCTTTGGTTACCATGCCTGGTTTTCTTACAATTTTCTCAACCATACACAAAAGAGAACCATTCATTTTTCACTCTAGTGCTTCGCTTCTCTTCTAGTGTTTACTACCTGGGTAAATAGTAGGGCCCTTACCAAGTTACTCATTCAGGAAAACCCTTCCTCTCCATCTTTTCCAACCAAGAACAAAGTTCTGTCTAAACCTCATAAGTATTTTTCAGATCTTTCCATTTCTATCTTCAATACCACCTCCCTAGACCAAGAAGCTATCATTCGCACTTAGGTTACTGAAGTACACTTTTTAAGTCTCTTCGCATCCCCTTTTATCCCTTTCAATCCATTTTCCAGAAAGCTTTTAGAGTAATCTTTTGAAACTGAAAATACCAGTCTGTAATACTCCTACCCTTCAACTTCTTTCCATTACACTTAGGATAAAGATCAAAGGCATAATATGGTCAGTGAGGTCCTACACTCTCCGCTTCTATCTACATCTTCCATCTTGTCCGGACCCACCTTTCTCTTGCCACAGTTCAGCCACAACAACCTTCTTTCAATTCTTCAAAAATGTCATTTTTTTCTGCCACAGGGTCTTAGTAGCAGCAGAAAGTCACACTCTCCTCTCCCCCCTCCCCCCACCACACACACATTCCTCAGTTAAAATCATTTCCTTAGCAAAATCTCTGATTTTTCCATACTGGATGAGTCCTCCCATCATAGCCTCCCACTGTGCCATATTTTTCTGAATGGCACATATTACTCATGTACGTTTTTGTGCATTGTCTGTCTCCACTGCACTATAAGGTTCATTCACTATACCTGTAAGGTTTATGTTTATCTTGCTCATGACTATATCCCCAGCAACCAGAAGAGATCCTAGTCTATAACAGTCTTCCACAGAATATATGACGATGAAGGGTCCATTTGTAGTCCTGTTTGTGCTTGGATATCTTCCATTAGTATGACTAATTTAAACTCCACCTGCTAGAGGCAAGAAGGCTCTGAACTATTCTAGACATAGAATAGGGCTATTTCAAGAAAAGTGGAAGGATGCCTAAAACGAGGCAGGGCTGAGAATCTCAGAGCCCAGAGGAAAAGAGGACAAGAGAAAACAAAGGCTGGCATACATTATGTTTCATTTTTCATTGTTCTCCTAAGTTAGGAAATAGCTGGCATTGAGCATGACTTTGAATTAATAGGCAAACTAATTGAATATATATATATATATGAACATCTTAATGTGTATATAGACCAAGCAATAAACTATAATTATGCTTGCTATCCTTGAGAAAGAATGTTATTATCTGTAGGGAAGAACAGTGTTGAAAACCAAATGATGTCAGAAAAGGAACCTGGCAGGCATCCTGCAGTTCACTTATAGCCTGAATCAAGGCTTCTCCTAGAGAAGCTCAGGAGCAAAAAGCCATTTTTAATGAGAATCTCTTTAAATAAAGAACTTCCCTATAAGTGTTTTTCTCTTTCTCCTTGTGTGTGACTTTGGGATTTGGACTGCAGATTAACTTAAAGATTTTGTCCCTTGTAAGTGTCTGACTCATAGAGTAATTCATATATGTTTGGCCATTCCTGACTTTATTCCTGTTAGGAACGAATCTCAGGAGTCCTATTTGCCCTTCTCTAACCCTAATTTCGGAGAAGGCAATGGCACCCACTCCAGTACTCTTGCCTGGAAAATCCCATGGACGGAGGGGCCTGGTGGGCCGCAGTCCATGGGGTCCCTAAGAGTCGGACACGACTGAACGACTTCACTTTCACTTTTCACTTTCATGCATTGGAGAAGGAAATGGCAACCCACTCCAGTGTTCTTGCCTGGAGAATCCCAGGGACGGGGGAGCCTGGTGGGCTGCCGTCTATGCGGTCGCACAGAGTCGGACATGACTGAAGTGACTTAGCAGCAGTAGCAGCAGCAACCCTAATTTCAGCTTTTTCCTTTCTCTTGCTCTGAGATCTGGTTTCTTAAAATTTGCCTCACTCTGCAGTGGAGTTGGGAAAATACTTTCAAGAGATCATTCTTTTGTTCCTACAGTTCCCATCATTGAGAAGATTCTTAACCTTCATTTAACCTACCTTGGAAATTCATTTTTAAAAAACAGAAATCCAAGATTGTATTTTTCAGTTAATAGTTATAAAATCTCCTTAGGGAAGAATAAATTGTTTGTTTTCCATATATTTATAGTATAATATAATTCTATGTGTTATGGCGCTTATTGCATAATATTGGCTGCTAATTAAGTCAGCATCTGGATCACTATCTAAATCTGAGTTGCTTGAAGACAAGGATAGTTATTCTTTATTTTTCACTGTAACATATATCTTCCAGCCTGTGGTGAGAATTAAGCAAGAAAATATGAGATTTAAAAAAATTAGCATGGTTCATGTCACATAGTTTGTGATTATAAATGTTGGTCAAGGTGAATTAATGAATTTCACCATTCATTATCTTCATTTAGATGATCTCTTTACTAAGAAAATTTATTTAAGAAAACATTATTCATTATAAAATGTACTTAAATATGCTCATTTTTATCCAGTCAGGTTCAATGTTCTTTTGTCACTTACCTTAGAAAAACAATGAATACAAGTTGCTCTACCATGTAATATTGGGACTTTGAAGATCTGGACTCCAGTCTTACCATGTAAGATGCTGAGATTAATTATATCTTAGATTCTTTCTCCTTAAATATTCTGTGCAAAATTTGGCTAAATACTTTCTTATAAGCTATATTGTCATGCAAAATCATCTTAAAAATAATGCTAAATTCTTGTCATATATTTTCATACCCAAGATAGTACTGAACACAATAATAGATCCATAGTAGCCTCATAAAAAATTCATCAATTTAAACTATGAAAACATCACTGTTTTGTTTAACTTAGAATGTGTATGTGTGTTAGTCACCCAATCATATCTGACTCTTCTAAACCCCATAGACTGTCATCCACAAGCCTCCTCTGTCCATGGAATTCTCCAGGCAAGAATACTGGAGTGGATAGCCATTCCTTTCTCCAGGGGATCTTCTGGACCCAGGGATTGAACCTGGGTCTCCTGCATTCCAGGCAGATTCTTTACGGTCTGAATTTCCAGGGAAGCCCTTAACTTAGAATGGTTACTATTTTTTTTTCTCATTAAATCGATTTTGTGTGTCTGTGTGTGTATTCTGGTTTATTATTCTTTTTCTTCCATTTATAGTAGTGACTTACTCCTTACCACAATATGTCACTTTCCTCTCCTTGACTGAGTCATCTCCTCCCCTTTTGTTGAATTCCAGGAAGTCTTTCTGGGTGGCTAAACAAATGTAAGAACTTATGTAAGCCTTAGTCAAACCAGCAAAAGAATTTGTCTCATTTTAACTGATGACCTGAAGATGTGAATGAAACACAGTCATTCAGATTTGCTTGGCTTCACATAATCCATTTTGCTCAGTCTTAGTTGATTCACAATGCTACCTTGCCACCCACAAATTTCCTTTTATTTCTCATTACAATATTTTTCAAGATTTCACTGTGAGAAATCTTCTATGCTATCAATACATTAAGTAATGGATGAAATTAGATGTTGAACAATTCAGTTTTATTAACTAAATTCTTGATGATATTAGTGCACCCAGAGAACTTCAGTGCAAATAGCAGTGCTTTTGGAAGAAGATGCCATTATCATAATGAGATTTCTTCCTCTGACATAAACCATTAGGTGGAGTCAATATTTATGAAGCTTTTATCCTGACTTGTATAATTTGTAACTCCTGCCTGGGTACGACTTTTCAGCTCAGCTATTCTTAAGTCCATTAAGTACTATAACAGGATGAGCTCAGATTTATTGCCACTACTGAGAGCTTTTCTAAGATGTGTGAGTTGAGAGGAAAAGAGTCTTTGGGAAGTGAGGATGTAGAAACAATCAATTTTGTTGACTGCTGAGATTCACCTCCATACACATCTTCATCAGTACCCCTTGGAAGAAATATTTTCTCTGGGAATGGAGAACTTTAGAATTGGACAGGAGTACCTAGGGACATATTCTCTTTATTAAAAAAACAAAACAAAACAAAAAAACCTCACAGTTAATTCACAAGTACCTATTAAACCGCAACCATGTAACCATCAGTGAGCCAAGTGATATAAAGGATAAAAATGTTAGGTAGGTAGAATAGGGGAAAGGAATACAGAATAACGGTGACTAAAAGAAAGGGAAGGGAAAAGCCCGCAAAAATAGAACAAAGGAAGGTCCGAGGACCAGAGTGAGGACCTTGGGTAGAACAAACTGCACTCCTGGCTAGCCCAATTTACGTAGGGCAGGCCCAGGGGGAGGAAAAAATCATTTAAAAAGAGGAGCCAAAGGGCCAGGGGTCTCTCTCTCTCTCTCTCTCTCTTTTCTTCGCGCCTTTTGGGTCGGCATGCCTTCACGCCTTGGGGATGTATTCCCCTTTATTTTCTAAATAAAACTAATCTGTCTGAGAACTATAACACGGACTGTCCAAGAGCTGTGATGCACCAAGGGTTTTAACATCCGTAGCTTCAAATTTTTGTTGAGACTAGACGAGACAGAACCCAGGAGCTTACATGCCCCTGACATCTATGGTGCCGTGACTCGGATTTAACCTGGCTGAAACAACCTTGGTGCAGTCCGAGCAAGGAGGAGGCCAAGCACAGCAGGAGCCCAACTCAGGGAAAGCTCCCAAGGTAGAAGCAGAATGCAAAGAAAACCCAGCGCAGGGGAAGTGACAGGAGGCCCATCGTGCTGGAAACCGGGACAGCGAAAAACGAACTCAGCAGAAAATTCACATAGCTCAGTCTCAGATTCCAGAAGACCTCCAATTAAGGTAGGAGGTCCTCGCTCCTATGTCTGGAGGGACATATGCCTCACAAAATCTTAATTCCTTTACAAACTCATGTTTCTTATTTCCTCGAACCCCCACCCAGTCTATTATTAAAATACCTTAATGCTCCTAACACAGCCAGATAACCCACTCCTTTGTCATTACTTCTGTTATTACCTAAAGTGGGTCTATGACAATGAAATGTTTACCATTGGAGACACCCTAAACTGCTCTTATGGAGGACTAGGGGAAGAAATCAGTGACCTACAATCCCTTAGAGCAGTAAGCGGATAAGGCTTATGAGACTGTTTCAGTTTCCCAGTCTTAGGGCACAGGCTTAGATTGCTTTACATCATGATATCTAGTCCCATCTGTAGTGAACAAACTGGCAATGAGTTAAAATTAAAACCCCTTAATCCTACCCAGCACTGGTCACGCTGGAGACCTTGGGGATGCCCAACTCCAGTCCAGGAGTCCCAGGAGGTCAACCTGCCTTTATCTGCCTAGGGATCTGGTCCTCAAAAGGTTGTCATGCCTCAACTTGCTTGGGGATCCACCAGTCCAGGGGTCCCAGGAGGTCATCACGCCTCAACCTGCCCAGGGACCCAATTCTCAGGAGGCCGACCTGCCTCAACCTGCCCAGGGATTCGATCTCCAGGAGGCTGTCATGCCTCAGCTTGCCTGGGGATCTGCACCCTGACCCAGGGACATCTGGCTCTCAGGTTGCAACAGTACTGGGTAGGATAAGTTTCAGAAAGACTCACCCCTAAGGAAGTTGACCCATGGAAATTGAAGGAGCCCTATTAGTTGTTTCTTTTTCTTTTCCTCCCTGTCATGACTGTCTTTCAGAAGGGAAATAACCAATCCACTTCCCAGCAGATGCCCTTGAGATTTATCCTTGATAACTAGAAGCTGTTCGATCCTCTAAGAAGTCACTTAAAATTCTTTTGTGCCACTGAGTGGCCACAGTATCCTCTGGGGGATGAGGAACACTGGTCTGAAGATGGAGTTTAAATTACAATGCCATCCTGCAGCTAGAATTGTTCTGCAAAAGACAAGGGAAATGGACAGAGATCCCCTATGTCCAAATTTTCTTCCAACTAAGAGATGTGAAGGAATCTGTGTTAAGTATGGGATTGTTGTATGCCCTAAAAGTGAGCCTACTAGGGAAATGGTGTTAGGCACAGGCAACCAAGAGAAGGAACCCCCTGTGAAGGCTCACCTCCCAAGCCCCCAAAGAGACTGGACCCTCCCACAGCTCCCTAGTTGCCTGGTGTTCTTTCCTTGTATCCAAATGTGCCCCCATGTCCCGGAGCACTCCCTCCACAAAAGCTAGCTCGAATGACCCTTAGTCGAAACTGGAGGAGAATTCAGACCAACCCAGGTCCATAAGCCCTTCCTCTTAGAACTAAGACAGATCAAACAAGACCTGGGAAGCTAAACAGATGACCCAGGCAAATATATAGATACATTCCAACACATTACCTTGGCCTTTGACTTGATGTGGAAGGACATCATGGTCATATTATGTCAAACTTTATGAGACCCTGAGCATGCTAGGGTCTTAAAGGAAACCCGAAGGTATGCAACGTGGCTTCACATGTCAAGTGATAAATACCCAGTAGGAGAAACTGCAGTCCCTTCCTCAGATCCTAATTGGAATTATAATGGCCCTGAGCACATCTGGGAAAGGGATCATTTTCTAATCTGCATGAAGGCAGGACTGAAAGCAGCCCAGCAAAAAGTAATCAGCTATGCCCAGGTCTCAGCAATAACTCAGGAGCCCAACGAGAACCCTATTGCCTTTCTGGAAAGGCTAAAAGAGGCTCTCCAAAAGTTTACCAATCTGGACTTAGATTCTTATGAGGGGCAGGTGATTTTAAAGGACAAATTCCTGTCCCAGTGTGCATCAGATATCAGAATAAAGTTACAACAGCTACAGCAGCAGGACCCTGCTGTAGATGAGATGGTCCAGACAGCCACCAATACCCTTTATAACAGAGAACAGGAGAAGGAGGCCAAGGCCCAGGAGAGGGAGAAAAGGAAAGAGACAAGGCATGCCCAGATGCTGGCTGCCCTCCAGGGAAGCCCTATGGCAAACCCTGAGACCTTAAAGGACAAGGCATGAGGCAAATGCTTAATCTGTAGACAGGCAGGGCATTGGGCCAAAGATTGTCCAAACCATGACAAGTCTCCTAAAACAGCTTGCTACAAATGCCATCAACTGGGATATTGGGTGGCACTCTGCCCTCAGGACCCAACAGCCTCAAGGTCAAGTGCCGAGCCTTCCCTCATGATGGTTCAACAGGACTGAAGAGGCCCTCTCCAGCCAGCCGCCTGTCACAGATAACCATCACAGGGCTGGAGCCAAGGGTGCAACTGCAGGTAGGTCCAAGAATTTCTTGGTTGACACAGGGGCTACCTACTCTGTCCTGACCTCCTACTCCAGAGCCTTCTCCTCCCAAACCTGTACCACTTTGAGTGCTACAGGAAAAACATTTACAAAAAGATTCACCTAAGCACTTTGTTTTGGGGATGGATAAATATTTTCCCACCAGTTTCTAGTGATCCCCGACTGTCCTCCCTTATTGGGAAGAAATCTCTCCCTGCCTTTGAAACCTTGCAGCTATTGCATTCTTGATAGAAGATGTTTTAAAGCATCTCTCTCTTTTGAGGGCAAACTATTTTTACCAACCACCAAGTAAAACAACTCCTAAATGGGAGAGGCCATTTATGGATGTCTTGATGAAAGTGAAAATGGAGAGTGAAAAAGTTGGCTTAAAGCTTAACATTTAGAAAACTAAGATCATGGCATCTGGTCCCATCACTTCATGGGAAATAGATGGGGAAACAGTGGAAACAGTGTCTGACTATATTTTTCTGGGCTCCAAAATCACTGCAGATGGTGACTGCAGCCATGAAATTAAAAGACACTTACTCCTTGGAAGGAAAGTTATGACCAACCTAGATAGCATATTCAAAAGCAGAGACATTACTTTGCCAATAAAGGCCCATCTAGTCAAGGCTATGGTTTTTCCG
>NW_011494866.1:591855-599631 GCF_000754665.1 Bison bison bison | reverse complement strand
CAAGGAGGTCCAACCAGTCCATTCTAAAAGAGATCAGCCCTGAGATTCTTTGGAAGGAATGATGCTAAAGCTGAAACTCCAGTACTTTGGCCACCTCATGAGAAGAGTTGACTCATTGCAAAAGACTCTGATGCTGGGAGAGATTGGGGGCAGGAGGAGAAGGGGATGACAGAGGATGAGATGGCTGGATGGCATCACTGATTCGATGGACATGAGTCTGAGTGAACTCCAGGAGATGGTGATGGACAGGGAGTCCTTGCGTGCTGTGATTCATGGGGTCGCAAAGAGTCGGACACAATTGAGTGACTGAACTGAACTGATCAAAGAGTCCTCAGACATCAAGTAGTGCTGATGGAAAATTCAGGCCTCACTATATCTCCTTGTGAGGTTCTTAACCCAGCCACCCTCCTGCCTACCCCTGAGGGCTGTCTCTCCTTTCACTCCTGCCTAGAAACCTTGGACCACTGGACAAAACCCCGAGAGGGATTGTCAGAAGATGCTCTGACCAATCCTGAGGAAATCTGGTACACTGATGGAAGCAGCTTTGTCTTGGATGGAAAAAGAAGAGCCAGATATGCAGTAGTCTCCAATTTTGAGACCATAGAGCCTAAGCTTCTGCCACCAGGTACTTCAACCTGATTAGCTGAGCTCATAGCCCTGACTCAAGCTTTAGAGCTGGGAAAAGGAAAAAGAATAGCCATTTACACTGACTCCAAGTATGTCTTTCTTGTGCTACATGCACATGCTGCTATTTGGAAAGAAAGAGGCCACTTGACCACCCGAGAGTCCCCAATCAAATATGGTGATCTAATCCTTAGTCTCGTGGAGGCAGTTTATCTGCCCACTGAGATTTCAGTCTCCCACTATAAGGGACACCAAAAAAGGAGCACAGAAGCGGCACAAGGGAGCCAAGCAGCTGATCAGGCAGCTAAGAGAGCAGCATTACAGAACCATGACCTAATAGGGGTTGCCACCTTAGTTCCACAGACTAATTTGCCAGAAACTCCTTCATATACTGAAGGTGAAACTCTTAAAGCTAAGAGTGAGAGCTTTCAAGAAGATCATATGGGGTGGTTCCAAAAGGAGGGACTCCTTTTTTTGCCTGGAAACCTCCAATGGAAGTTGGTTAACTCCTTACATGCCACTACTCATTTAGGGGAAAAGGCCCTCCAAAGACTACTAGAAAGGTCCTTCAGAGGAACAGGCCTCCAAACGACTATAAGGCAAATGGTCTCCTCTTGTCCCACTTGCTAATTAAACAACTAAGGAGCTTGAAGACCCCAGTTGGCCCAGCCCATCCAACTACGTGGGGCCTACCCAGGAGAGGACTGGCAGATGGACTTCATCCAGATGCCAGTTTCTCAAGGGTATAAACACCTATTAGTCATGATAGATATATTCACAGGATGGATTGAAAGCTTTCCCACCCAGACTGAGAAGGCTGAGGAGATGGTAAAAAAAAAAACACTTCTCCATGAAATCATTCCAAGATTTGGTCTGCCCAGGTCATTACAAAGTGGCAATGGAATATCATTTACTTCTAAGGTCACCCAAGGGGTTTCTAAAGCATTGGCCATTACTTATTATCTCCTTTGTGCCTGGAGGCCTCAGTCTTCAGGAAAAGTAGAAACAGCCAATCAATTCTTAAAATCAGCAATAAAAAAGATAACCCAGGAGACCTCCCTGGGAAGGAAGAAGGCTTTACCAATAGCTGTCCTCCGCACCTGTACTGCCCCTAAGGAATAGGTTGGTCTTAGTCCTTATGAGATGCTATGTGGGAGGCCTTTGTTTACATCAATGACCTCTTCTTATATCCAGAGGCTCAGACCCTCCCGTCTTATACTATGGCCATTGGGCAATTCCAATAGGATATATGCTTGTGGGGTATAAACCAGGACCCAAAAGATTCTAAGGAGTCACCACTATATGATCTGGGGACACAAGTCCTAATTAAAATCTGGAAAGATGGGTCCCCTAAGGCTCAACTCCAGCCCACATGGAAGGGCCCCTACCCTGTAAGACTTTCTACCCCCACAGCAGTCAAGGTGCCAGGACACAACTCCTGGATTCACTACTCACGAGTCAAGCCATGGAAGAAAAGAGAAGAGGACACTCAATACACCTATGAGCCCCTGGGAGCTCCCAGGCACCTATTCAGAACTACAAATGAGTGCCATTCTAATGAACATGCCCAAAATTAAGTTTCTAGGGATAAGCTTTCTCAGGATCACTCTAAAGAGCGAACACAGCTTGGCAGGGGTTGTACTCCAAAACAGACAGGAGATAGATCTTCTGATCCCTGAACAAGGAGGGACTTGAGCCATCCTAGCTATGGGAATTTGGAGTTGGCTAATGCACCTACGAGTCCTTGGTATGCCATACTGATGCTCCTTATGATTGTTCCATGTATTATCAATTTTCTAAGCCGTTTTGTCTCTGCCCAGGTCAAGCTACAACATGCAGTGACAGTTCAACAAGGATATATAAAACTACAGCTGACCACGGAAAATATCACTCACCCTTAGATGGACACCGCTATAAGGACTCTGAGGCCTGAGACTAGCAAGAGGGATAGGTCCAATGCCCCTCGCCATCCCAGTTCAGCAGGAAGTAGCCAGAAAGACCTTGACACCCCTATTCCCAAATAATTGGGTCTCTCATCTCTTGGGGGTGGGGGGGATATTATGTAGGTAGAATAGGAAAAAGGAGTCCAGAATGACATGGCTAAAAGAAAAGGAAGGGAAAAGTCCACGAAAATAGAACAAAGGAAGGTCCAAGGACCAGAGTGAGGACCTCAGGCAGAACAAACAGCACTCCTGGCTAGCCCAATTTACATAGGGCAGGCCCAGGGGGAGGAGAAAACATATAAAAAGAGGAGCCAAAGGGGCCGGGGGTCTCTCTCTCTCTCCAGCGCACAGACTGTCTGTCTCTCTCTCTTCTCTTCACACCTTTTGGGTGGGCATGCCCTCACGCCTGGAGGATGTATTCTCCTTTATTTTCTAAATGAAACTGATCTGTCCGAGAACTATAACACAGACTGTCCAAGAGCTGTGATGTGCTGAGGGCTTTAACATCCGTCGCTTCAAATTTTTGTTGAGACGAGACAGAACCGAGATTACACTCCCCTGACAAAATCATTTAATAAGCTGTGCTACCTAATAGTAAGAACCTATCACTAAGATTCAGAATGCCCAAGTTCAATCTGTGATGCACTATTCATGAATGTCACAATGCCTGGTGAATCCTGATTTATCTTCTTCCTCATCCACTCTTCTTCCCAGTATTTCAAGCTGATGGTACAATGAGCAACTGTTCATTGTCTGTGGAACATTATACATATGATACAAACTCACAGCCAAGCCACCTGGAGTTATAGTTTTCTGTGTAGCCAGAGACATTACTTTGCCAACAAAGGTCCGTCTAGTCAAAGCTATGGTTTTGCCAGTAGTCATGTATGAATGTGAGAGTTGGACTATAAAGAAAGCTGAGCACTGAAGAATTGATGCTTTTGAACTGTGGTGTTGGAGAAGACTCTTGAGAGTCCCTTGGACTGCAAGGAGGTCCAACCAGTTCATCTTAAAGGAAATCAGTCCTGAATGTTCATTGGCATGACTGATGCTGAAGCTGAAACTCCAATACTTTGGCCACCTGATGCGAAGAGCTGACTCATTTGAAAAAACCCTGATCCTGGGAAAGATTGAAGGCAGGAGCAGAAAAGGATGACAGAGGATGAGATGGTTGGATGGCATCACCGACTCGATGGACATGAGTTTGAGTAAACTCCGGGAGTTGATGATGGACAGGGAGGCCTGGCGTGTCACAGTTCATGGGGTTACAAAGAGTCAGACTCGACTGAGTGACTGAACTGAACTGAACTAAGACATAGAATAAGATAAGACATACTTGTTTAGGGCCAACTTGGTGAAGGATCTATTGTAGAAAAGAGACTTAACTGATGGCTTTCAAATTATATCTAGTAAAGTTCCTGAGACGGTCTTCATCAATGAAGGGATTCAAGAAATAATTGTGTTGGCTTCCTCGTCCTTGACTGGGACAACTCTGAAGCATGTTCTTCACTGACAGCCCAATTCCCTATTAGATTATGCTCCAGGTTTCCACAATAGTGACCTACTTGATAATGTACTCTATCAGCCTTCTTCCTTTCCTAGGCTCATTACTCCTGTCCCCATCAATCTCTTCTGGTATTTCCTCCCAATAAACTACTTTTATTGAATCCTTGTCTAAAGGTGCACTTCTACTGAAAGCAAATTAAGACACCTTTAATGCAGTGTATATATAATATTAACCTCAAAACTCCATTGTACATAAATTCAACAAAAACAAGTTATGTACATATTGTTTATCTTTTCCCTCACTTACCCTATAAAATAAAGGACTACATTAACATAAAAACATAAAGAGCACAAATTCACTTCAGAGAAATTGTCAACCTGTTCACAGATTTCATCATCTATAGATTAGATGTAATGATGATTTAACTCTAGTACGTTTACAACTTGCAGATAATCTGTTTAGGTTAATAGACATTTCCTATCTAAAATGTCCAATGGCATATTTGGTCCACACCAAATGGTTTTGGACAGGACCAAATGGTCATGCAAATATAAAAACATTTTGGCATGGACCAAATATCTAGTGGACCAAATGTCTTAGGGAGTTTCCGTGGTGGCTCAGTGGTAAAGAATCCAGCTGCCAATGCAGGAGATGCAGGTTTGATCTCTGGGTCAGGAAGATTCTCTGGAGAAGGAAATGGCAACTCACTTCAGTATTCTTGCCAGGATTATCCAAGGCCAGAGGAGCCTGGGGGGGCTACAGTCCATGGGGATGAAAAGAGTCAGATATAACTTAATGAGCAAACAATAAAAACAACAACAAAGTATCTTACGTTTTGGACAGGACCAAATGTCCTGCAAAGATCTGCTTGTCATGCATTTTTTTAGTTTAGTCTATGTCTTTTCTTGTTTTATGCCCTGGCCCAAATTTAAGTCAGAAATATACAATAACCACTAGATTTGTATCAGTTTCAGAAATTGCCTAAAGCATGATAGAGATATTGATAAATGGACAAAAGACCTGCTTTGGGGTTCTTTAGCTGCTTAAGCACTAAATCATCCCCTCCGGTAAGGATGGGGAAATTTCACGCTGGAGATTGCTGCAGAATTCTCATTAACTAATTCCCTGAAGAAGCTTTGCTTCACCTCTGGCAGACCTTTTCTCTCCAGCACATGAGAGATGGGCTACTGACAGGAATGAGAGTGCAACCCATGTAATTAAATGAAAGAGAGGTTCATAGGAATTATGTGAAGAGAAAGAATCAGCAATCTTCATTCCCTAGTTTAATTAGCTAATGAATGCCTGGACAGGCACCGAGTCACTTTATTGATGCAGAATTCCATTCGACCACTCTGTTTGAATACAGAATCATAGCTTCTTGAAACCTTCGCTTGCTTTGAATGCTGAAATTGACACTGAAGGCCTCCCTGACCTAGCCTAACCTGCCTCAACCTATCCCTACAGGTTCCTTGCTGACTACATTTCCATATAGCCTCTATATGCCAGTACACTGTGTTTTAGACCAAGTATTTTACAGAAGAAAACCTGTGGCAAAATTACATGCTGATGTTTTATTGGAGGGTACTGAAGGGTGACAGAATATGCCACTTTAAAATATGCCACTTTGACATAAGGATTATTTTGAGCTAAAGACACTTGAAAATTAAAAGAAGTGAAAGATGGATACTGTGCCCTCCTCTTTTTCTTCCTGAAAGCAGGAAATAAACCCCCCATATGCCCTTCTCATACCAAGAGGACAGTAACATTCTTATCTGAGAGAAAACTATAAAAATAAACCTTGTTAAACTAACAGTTATCTTGCTGGTCACTTTTCTACTCAATTAACTACCCTAGCTCTAGGGTAGTTATTTTGCTACCCTCTCTATTTTGCTACATTCTCATGATTTACTACTCTTCATCCAATTCAGAATAAATATGCATTCAATTCTAACAGCTTCATTGGGTCTTCAGTTACTTTTGAGGGCTCTCTAGCCTGTAAAATACATATTAAATTCATTTTAATACATTTCTCCGTTAATCTATGTCAATTTAATTCTGAGTCCCAGCCAAAAACTCTAAGAGGCTTAGAGGTACTATTTTGCCTCCCAAATGGTACAAAAAGGGAAAGTAAGTTGTGGAAAGAGGGAAACCAAATACAGAGCAATGTGCTGCTGTGCTGGCCACAGTCTCCTATGACTTACCTGAGTCCAGCCAGATGAATCCAGTCTGAGGTCAAGGAAGCCCTGCACCTCAAGAGTCCATGGTGGATCCGAAGGGTGAAAGTGAAAGTGTTAGTTGTTCAGTTGTGTCCGACTCTTGGTAACCCTGTGGAGTAGCCTGTCAGGACAGGACAGCCTGTCCTCTGTCTATGGAATTCTCCAGGAAAGAATACTGGTGTGGGTAGCCATTCCCTTCTCCAGGGGATCTTCCTGATCCAGGGATTGAACCCAAGTGTCCTGCCTTGCCTGGGAAGGCTAAGGGATACATCTTTTAGATCTTTTAGATATTTGATTGTGGTTCAAATCTCTTCCCCTGGAGAAGGAAATGGCAACCCACTCCACTACTCTTGCCTGGAAAATTCCATGGACAGAGGAGCCTTGTAGGCTACAGTTCATGGGGTCACAAGGAGTCGGACACGACTGAGCGACTTCACTTCATTTCACTTCAAATCTCTTCAATTCCTTTGGAATTGATATTGTTTCTTATAAAGTGCTGGTAATGCTATAGGAAATTGATTTAAAATTATTTATTCTCTAATTCTTGCTAGTATATAAAAATACAATGGATTTTTGTGTGTTGAACTGTACTCTATGCCTTTGTTAAACGTATTACTTCCAGCAGTTGCTTCCCTTCTAGTTTCTATTTACACGATCAGTGTTATGCTGCATACACAAAATAAATAGGGTCATGCTTCCACCTCCTGATTCATTCAAGTCTTCTCTTTTCACGCTTCAACCTCATAGTACTTCAATTTCATTTTTCCATCTATTACTTCATGCTTTTGTTATCATGAATCTAATTTTTAAATACTTTATAAACACTACTTATAATGAACTATTTGCTTTAAGCAATGAGTTGTCTTTTAGAAAAATAAAGGAAAAAAAAAAGAAGCTAGTCTTCCTTCAGCCTCTTGAAATTCTTGTAGTATTTCTTGTAGTGTAGATATTATGGCTACACATTTTCTGAGCTTTCATCTTTAATGTTACCTTTATTTATTTATTTTAAATATAAATTTATTTATTTTAACTGTTTATTTTATTTTTGAAGTGCCATTTTGTAACATATTAAATATTCATTTGATAGGTATTTGTTGTTATTACTTTACAGTTGTAATTTTTATTTTCTGACCTGTATTGTTTCTAGTTAGAAGTCAGTCATCATTTACATACCTTTTCCCTTGTATATATCGGATTGGTCAAAAACTTCTTTCAGGTTTTTCCATACAATGTTATGGAAAAACCCAAACCAACTTTTTGCCTAGCCCAATAACATGTCATTTTTCTTTGGATGTTTTGAAGATTTTCTGTTCCTCTGTGGTTGTCACCCATTTCGACTAAAGTGGTTTAAATGCTTTTTCTTTGTATTTCTCCCTGGGTTTTCCTGAGCTTCACGGACCTGTAGACTGACGCTTTGAAATAAAATCTGGGAAATTTTCAACCATTATTTTCTCAAGGGTTTTTTTTTTTTTTTTTTTGACCTCAT
>NW_011494866.1:591042-591755 GCF_000754665.1 Bison bison bison | reverse complement strand
CTTACTGCACTGTGGAATGATGCACAGCAAAATATTGAATAAAAATAAGGAGAATTGATATCCTTTCATTGTTCCCAGCTTAGGAGCCAACAGTGAAGTATTTCACGAACCTCTATTTTTTCTTCTTATTTTTCATAAATACCTTTTACAATATTGAAGAGGCTTCTTTATATTCCTGGCCTGGTAAGAGTCTCTTCTCTTAAAAGTATGAATTGGTTTTCCATTTTCTCAAGATTATTTTTGATACTTTATATTGAGATGATCAAGATGTTGAGTTACAGTGACTGATTTTTTAATATTAAGTCAATTTTACATTCTTAGAAGTAACTTCAATTGGTGTCTATGTGTTATTCCTTTTGTATATTTCTACTGACCCACTAATATTTTTTCGAGAACTTCTGCATCTATCTTCATCAGGGTTATTGGTCTATATTGCTCTCTTCACATAGTATCTTTGTCAGGTTTTGTATTCAGTGTTATGCTGCACACACAAAATAAATAGGGTCATGCTTCCACCTCCTGATTCATTCAAGTCTTCTCTTTTCACGCTTCAACCTCATAGTACTTCAATTTCATTTTTCCATCTATTACTTCATGCTTTTGTTATCATGAATCTAATTTTTAAATACTTTATAAACACTACTTATAATGAACTATTTGCTTTAAGCAATGAGTTGTCTTTTAGAAAAATAAAGGAAAAAAAAAAGAAGCTA
>NW_011494866.1:589522-590942 GCF_000754665.1 Bison bison bison | reverse complement strand
TTTTGACCTCATTACCTTTCTCTCCTATCTTGTGTCCTTAAATCCCTGTGTTATAAACAGTATGGTATTATTCCACTGGTAATAAGGGTTTTTTTAAAAAAAAGAAATCTGTTTTCTCTCTTTTTTCTGACTAAATAATTTCTATTCATCTGTTCTCAAGTTCACTGAGTCTGTATCTGCCATCTCCAATATATCATTAAGTCCATCAGTGATTTTTTTTTTTCACTTTAGAAATTGTAATTTTTGTTTCTAGGATTTCCATATAAGTTTTTGGTTTTTATCTGCTAAAATTCTATATTTGTTCATTGTTTTTTTGTGTGTAATTTTGATTTCACTACTGAGTTTCTCAGCTTCCCTGGTGGCTTAGTGGTAAAGAATCTGCCTGCTAATGCAGGAGATGCAGGTTTGATCCCTGAGTTGGGAAGATGGCCTGCAGAAGGAAATGGCACCCAGGCCAGTATTCTTGACTGGGAAATCCAGTGGACAAAGGAGCATGGTAGGCTACAGTGTATGAGGTTGCAGAAGAGTTGGACATGACTTAGTGACTGGACAACTGAGAGTTTCTAGCTATTTATTCATTATGACCACATATTTTGCTCTAAGTCCTTAAAAATATTTGTAATAACTGCTAAAAATAGTCCTTTTATGTCCCTGACTGCTAAATTCAACATCTGGGTCATCTTGGTGTTTGTTTCCTCTGATTGCCTTTTTCTGGATTATTCATCACATTTTCCTACTCTTTTACCTGTCTAGTAATTTTGGGTGGGAAAACTTTTCTTTCCTCATGAACATTTTGAATGATACATTGTAAAAAATCTGGGTTAAATTAACTTTTTTTTTTTTTAATGACTGTTGAGTTTTGTTTCAGCAGGCAGTTATATGCTAGAAGTTCCTTCTGTCAAAGCTTGGTTTTAGGGTGTGTTAGATTAGATTAGCTACAGAACACTTTTTACAAGTAGGCTATCCATATAATTTATGGCCTTTTTGGTAGCTTACCTGAATACCAGATGTGTTAATGAGATCTCTCCACTGTCGGTGGATCTTGAACATTTTCCTGCATCTGGTGCCCTCTAGAATGGCCATTCCATCCTCTATTTTGTGCATGCTGCTTTTTATTAGGCCTCATAGGGTTGGTTTCATTAGATGGATATGCAATGCCGGCTTTGACCAAGGACTTGGGAACTCCTGTGTGCAGTTTCTGCTTCTTCAATCCCCTGCCCCACAAGTTCTAAATGTGTCAGAAGTCCTGAACTCTATTTTATGACTCCCCAGAGAGAGTACTGGGATTCCACTCCCTTTATAAAAGTTCAGCAAAAGAGACACTGATGCATAGAACAGTCTTGTGGACTCTGTGGGAGAGGGAGAGGGTGGGATGATTTGGGAGAATGGCATTGAAACATGTATAATATCATATATGAAA
>NW_011494866.1:587769-589422 GCF_000754665.1 Bison bison bison | reverse complement strand
AAAAAAAAGAGAAAAAAAAAGTTGGAAAATTGTACCAAATTAAAAAGTTAATAAGAGCATGGGAGCTCATTCACATATTTGTCTTCTCCCAGGGATCATATTGCCTAAAGCCCAGGACTTTAAAACATTTGCCACATATGTTTTCTCCAAAATTATACTTGTTTATGGAGGGAGGACATGCTTGGAACTATTGACTCTATCCGAGCAAGAAGTGCAAGTCTAAATAAGCTTTTAAATTTTGAATGATGAAATATGTAATATTTTATATGTAAAGAAAAAAATGGAAAATATCTCCACATCCAGACCAAAGTCAGTATTTTTCCATACTAGCCTCAAATATGTGGCT
This sequence comes from Bison bison bison, assembly GCF_000754665.1. Lineage (NCBI taxonomy): Eukaryota > Metazoa > Chordata > Mammalia > Artiodactyla > Bovidae > Bison > Bison bison. The sequence goes on along the minus strand of NW_011494866.1, from coordinate 589,076 downwards.
TTTTTCTCAAAGAATCGAAACTTTTATGGATATAATTGAAATACACTCTTTTGGTTATTTACTGCTGGGCTTCTCTAATGGCTCAATGGTAAAGAATCTACTTGCAATGGGGGAGATGCAGGAAACTCATGTTTGATCCCTGAGTTGAGAAGATCCCATGGAGGAGGACATGGCAATACACTCCAGTATTGCCTGGAAAATCCCATGGACATAGGAGCTTGACAGGCTATAGTCAATGGTGTTCCAAAGAGTCAGACACAACTGAAGCAACTGAGCACAATATATCATTCTACAGCTTCTTAATTTTAAACAATAACATTCATTTCTTTATTCGATATTCAGAAAATTGAGGGCTTCCCTGGTGGCTCACAGTACAGAATCTGCCTGCAATGCAGGAGATGAAGGTTTGATCCACAGGTCATGTAGATCCTCTGGAGAAGGAAATGGCAACCCACTCCAGTATTCTTGCCTGGGAAATGCCACGGACAGAAGAGCCTGGTGGGCTACAGTCCATGGGGTCACAAAGAGTCAGACACAATTGAGCAACTATCACTTCCACTTTTTGACAAATTGCTCCAGATCAATGAAGACAGTTTATCTCTGTCCCATATGATTTTATCTGGAATGTCTCAACTGGATTTTGAAGATTCATTTTCTTTTTTTTAAAATTTATTTTTATTTTTTAACTTTACAATATTGTATTGGTTTTGCCATATATCGAAATGAATCCACCACAGGTATACATGTGTTCCCCATCCTGAACCTCCTCCCTCCTCCCTCCTCCCTCCCCATACCATCCCTCTGGGTCGTCCCAGTGCACCAGCCCCAAGCATCCAGTATCATGCATCGAACCTGGACTAGCGACTCATTTCATCTGTGATATTATACATATTTCAATGCCATTCTCCCAAATCATCCCACCCTCGCCCTCTCCCACAGAGTCCAAAAGACTGTTCTATACATCAGTGTCTCTTTTGCTGTCTCATACACAGGGTTATTGTTACCATCTTTCTAAATTCCATATATATGCGTTGGTACACTGTATTGGTGTTTTTCTTTCTGGCTTACTTCAGTCTGTATAATAGGCTCCAGTTTCATCCACCTCATTAGAACTGATTCAAATGTATTCTTTTTAATGGCTGAGTAATACTCCATTGTGTATATGTACCACTGCTTTCTTATCCATTCATCTGCTGATGGACATCTAGGTTGCTTCCATGTCCTGGCTATTATAAACACTGCTGTGATGAACATTGGGGTACACGTGTCTCTTTTGATTCTGGTTTCCTCAGTGTGTATGCCCAGCA
>NW_011494866.1:586529-587669 GCF_000754665.1 Bison bison bison | reverse complement strand
GCCCACCAACAGTGTAAGAGGGTTCCCTTTTCTCCACACCCTCTCCAGCATTTATTGCTTGTAGACTTTTGGATTGCAGCCATTCTGACTGGCGTGAAATGGTACCTCATAGTGGTTTTGATTTGCATTTCTCTGATAATGAGTGATGTTGAGCATCTTTTCATGTGTTTGTTAACCATCTGTATGTCTTCTTTGGAGAAATGTCTATTTAGTTCTTTGGCCCATTTTTTGATTGGGTCATTTATTTTTCTGGAATTGAGCTGTAGGAGTTGCTTGTATATTTTTGAGATTAGCTGTTTGTCAGTTGCTTCATTTGCTATTATTTTGTCTTATCCTGAAGGCTGTCTTTTCACTTTGCTTATAGTTTCCTTTGTTGTGCAGGAGCTTTTAAGTTTAATTAGGTCCCATTTGTTTATTTTTGCTTTTATTTCCGATATTCTGGGAGGTGGGTCATAGAGGATCCTGCTGAGATTTATGTCGGAGAGTGTTTTGCCTATGTTCTCCTCTAGAAGTTTTATAGTTTCTGGTCTTATGTTTAGTTCTTTAATCCATTTTGAGTTTATTTTTGTGTATGCTGTTAGAAAGTGTTCTAGTGTCATTCTTTTACAAGTGGTTGACCAGTTTTCCCAGCACCACTTGTTAAAGAGATTGTCTTTAATCCATTGTATATTTTTGCCTCCTTTGTCAAAGATAAGGTGTCCATATGTGCATGGATTTATCTCTGGGCTTTCTATTTTGTTCCATTGATCTATATTTCCATCTTTGTGCCAGTACCATACTGTCTTGATGACTGTGGCTTTGTAGTAAAGCCTGTAGTCATGCAGGTTGATTCCTCCAGTTCCATTCTTCTTTCTCAAGATAGCTTTGGCTATTTGAGGTATTTTGTGTTTCCATAAAAATTGTGAAGTTATTTGTTCTAGCTCTGTGAAGAATACCATTGGTAGCTTGATAGGGATTGCATTGAATCTATAAATTGCTTTGGGTAGTATACTCGTTTTCACTATATTGATTCTTCCAATCCGTGAACATGGTATATTTCTCCATCTATTAGTGTCCTCTTTGATTTCTTTCAGCAGTGTTTTATAGTTTTCTATATATAGGTCTTTAGTTTCTTTATTTTATTTATTTTATTAATATAAT
>NW_011494866.1:585369-585923 GCF_000754665.1 Bison bison bison | reverse complement strand
TTGTTGATTTTTGCTACGGTCTCTTTTGTTTCTTTTGCATTTATTTCTGCCCTAATTTTTAAGATTTCTTTCCTTCTACTAACCCTGGGGTTCTTCATTTCTTCCTTTTCTAGTTGCTTTAGGTGTAGAGTTAGGTTTATTTGACTTTTTTCTTGTTTCTTGAGGTATGCCTGTATTGCTATGAACTTTCCCCTTAGGACTGCTTTTACAGGTCCCACAGGTTTTGGGTTGTTGTGTTTTCATTTTCATTCGTTTCTATGCAAATTTTGATTTCTTTTTTGATTTCTTCTGTGATTTGTTGGTTATTCAGCAGCGTGTTGTTCAGCCTCCATATGTTGGAATTTTTAATAGTTTTTCTCCTGTAATTGAGATCTAATCTTACTGCATTGTGGTCAGAAAAGATGCTTGGAATGATTTCTAATTTTTTTGAATTTACCAAGGCTAGATTTATGGCCCAGGATGTGATCTATCCTGGAGAAGGTTCCATGTGCGCTTGAGAAAAAGGTGAAATTCATTGTTTTGGGATGAAATGTCCTATAGATATCAATTAGGTC
>NW_011494866.1:584659-585269 GCF_000754665.1 Bison bison bison | reverse complement strand
CCTTTTATTTCTTTTTCTGCTCTGATTGCTGTGGCCAAAACTTCCAAAACTATGTTGAATAGTAATGGTGAAAGTGGGCACCCTTGTCTTGTTCCTGACTTTAGAGGAAATGCTTTCAATTTTTCACCATTGAAGATCATGTTTGCTGTGGGTTTGTCATATATAGCTTTTATTATGTTGAGGTATGTTCCTTCTATTTCTGCTTTCTGGAGAGTTTTTATCATAAATGGATGTTGAATTTTGTCAAAGGCTTTCTCTGCATCTATTGAGATAATCATACGGTTTTTATTTTTCAATTTGTTAATGTGGTGTATTACATTGATTGATTTGCGGATATTGAAGAATCCTTGCATCCCTGGGATAAAGCCCACTTGGTCATGGTGTATGATCTTTTTAATGTGTTGTTGGATTCTGATTGCTAGAACTTTGTTAAGGATTTTTGCATCTATGTTCATCAGTGATATTGGCCTGTAGTTTTCTTTTTTTGTGGCATCTTTGTCAGGTTTTGGTATTAGGGTGATGGTGGCCTCATAGAATGAGTTTGGAAGTTTACCTTCCTCTGCAATTTTCTGGAAGAGTTTGAGTAGGATAGGTGTTAGCTCTTCTCTAA
>NW_011494866.1:574330-584546 GCF_000754665.1 Bison bison bison | reverse complement strand
GTGAGTGGGGTATTAAAGTCTCCCACTATTATTGTGTTATTGTTAATTTTCCCTTTCATACTTGTTAGCATTTGTCTTACATATTGTGGTGCTCCCATGTTGGGTGCATATATATTTATAATTGTTATATCTTCTTCTTGGATTGATCCTTTCATCATTATGTAGTGACCGTCTTTGTCTCTCTTCACAGCCTTTGTTTTAAAGTCTATTTTATGAGTTTATTTTATTTTATGATATGAGTATTGCTACTCCTGCTTTCTTTTGATCCCTATTTGCATGGAAAATCTTTTTCCAGCCCTTCACTTTCAGTCTGTATGTGTCCCCTGTTTTGAGGTGGGGCTCTTGTAGGCAGCATATGTAGGGGTCTTGTTTTTGTATCCATTCAGCCAGTCTTTGTCTTTTGGTTGGGGCATTCAACCCATTTATGTTTAAGGTAATTATTGATGAGTATGATCCCATTGCCATTTACTTTATTGTTTTGGGTTCGAATTTATACACCATTTTTGTGTTTCCTGTCTAGAGAATATCCTTTAGTATTTGTTGGAGAGCTGGTTTGGTGGTGCTGAATTGTCTCAGCTTTTGCTTGTCTGTAAAGCTTTTGATTTCTCCTTCATATTTGAATGAGATCCTTGCTGGGTACAATAATCTGGGCTGTAGGTTATTTTCTTTCATCATTTTAAGTATGTCTTGCCATTCCCTCCTGGCTTGGAGAGTTTCTATTGAAAGATCAGCTGTAATCTTTATGGGAATTCCCTTGTGTGTTATTTGTTGTTTTTCCCTTGCTGCTTTTAATATTTGTTCTTTGTGTTTGATCTTTGTTAATTTGATTAATATGTGTCTTGGGGTGTTTCACCTTGGGTTTATCCTGTTTGGGACTCTCTGGGTTTCTTGGACTTGAGTGATTATTTCGTTCCCCATTTTAGGGAAGTTTTCAACTATTATCTCCTCAAGTATTTTCTCATGGTCTTTCTTTTTGTCTTCTTCTTCTGGGACCCCTATGATTCGAATGTTGTAGCGTTTAATATTGTCCTGGAGGTCTCTGAGATTGTCCTCATTTCTTTTAATTCGTTTTTCTTTTATTCTCTCTGATTCATTTATTTCTACCATTCTATCTTCTAATTCACTAATCCTATCTTATGCCTCTGTTATTCTACTATTTGTTGCCTCCAGAGTGTTTTTGATCTCATTTATTGCATTATTCATTATATATTGACTCTTTTTTAATTTCTTCTAGGTCCTTGTTAAACCTTTCTTGCATCTTCTCAATCTGGTGCTGTATAGAAGGAGAAGTTTTGAAACTACTGTAAAAAAAAAAAAAAACAACCCGATAACTGGAAGCAGGAGGCTTAAGTCCAAACCCTGACTCCAGGGAACTCTTGACTCCAGGGAACATTAATTGACAGGAGCTCATCAAACGCCTCCATACCTACACTGAAACCAAGCACCACACAAGGGCCAACAAGTTCCAGGGCAAGACATACCAAGCAAATTCTCCAGCAACACAGGAACACAGCCCTGGGCTCCAAGATACAGGCTGCGCAAAGTTACCCTAAAACCATAGACATCTCATAACTCATTACTGGACACTTCATTGCACTCCAGAGAGAAGAAATCCAGCTCCACCCACCAGAACACCGACACAAGCTTCCCTAACCATGAAACCTTGACAAGCCACCTGTACCAACTCACACACAGCGAGGAAATGCCACAATAAAGAGAACTCCACAAACTGCCAGAATACAGAAAGGACACCCCAAACTCAGCAATTTAAACAAGATGAAGAGACGGAGGAATACCCAGCAGATAAAGGAACAGGATAAATGCCCACCAAACCAAACAAAAGAGGAAAAGATAGGGAATCTACCTAATAAAGAATTCCAAATAATGATAGTGAAATTGATCCAAAATCTTGAAATCAAAATGGAATCACAGATTCATTTTAAAAATGCTTGGCAGTCTTCTTGGTGTTAGCTGTCAATTGGGAGCTCCACTAGGGGTTCAGGCTTGGGATCTTTGTTCCCCTACAGATAACCTCTCCACACGGCTAGATGAGCTTCACACAGCATGGAGCTGTTCAGATAGTCACATTTCTTACAAGGCAACTTACTTCTCTCAGAGCGTCAAAGCAGAAATTGCCTAGTCTTAATGCCAGGGCTTTCAAGTCTCAGAATGTTACTTCTGCTGCATTTTACTGGTCAATGTAGTCACAGATCCAGCCCAGATTCAATGGGAGGAGAATAGACTCCATGTGTTGATGAAGGTCTATAATGTCATTATGTAAGAGGGCATGTATGATAGGAACCAAGATTGTGGTCATTTTTGCAAATATAATCTACAACTCACAATCTTCTGCTTTCCTTATTCCTTCCTCTCCTCCTCTACTCAGAGGTAGCCACTGTAATCAATGTTTAAACTTCTTATTCATATTTTTTTACCTTTATTAAAGCTCTCTCTAGCACAGAACACCTTTCATACTTCAAGCATTCTTTACATAGAACCAAACAAAGTATTGAAGAAATTTACAAATGTGTAACATGACAGAAATTCCTTAGATGTATTTATCCAAGAATCTTCTAAGGCCATTACAGTGCTAACAACTTGAGTTACACAAGTTTATCCTGTTTCCTTCTCTCAATTTAAATTTATAGTCTTGCCTTTTAGTTATAGGTATCATGGGGAAAATAACATGGAGAAAGAAGATTCCTAAATTATGGGTCTCCTGCAGAAAAATTGAGTATGCAGTTCATCTTTAAGAGTGCATTCCAATCTTTTCTAAGTGGAAGATCTTTTAATTTAGACCTTCCTTCATTCATATTGTTTGCAGTTACTTTTGGTTGAAAAAAATATATATACACAGAAAGTTACGCTGATCTTAGTAATGTTTATAAAAAATTTTATATATGAACCACAAATGTACCTGAGTTCATTAAAAAAATGGAATTGTGTTTTATGAGAGATTTATTATTTATACAATTTGCATATCACTTCATATATATGTGTGTGTGTGTGTATATATATATACATTAGTGGAACTAATGATAGTAACTCTATCACACAAGATTTTTCCCCCAGAGGCTAGGAATATTTTACTACAGCTCACATTGCTGTATCTTGCTTTAGCTCTGTCTTAGGTCATGATCCTCCACCTTGCATAGTCAGAACCTGTGCCAGTGTACTTAACATCCCTGGATGTGAAGCCTGTTGACATCTTACCCTAGTTGCTGCCAAGTCTCTTGGATGAGAGTCCCTTGCTCTGGCTCCATGTAGACTCACTTTCTTCATTGTTGTCTCTTGCCTGCACTCTCGTGGCAGCCATGAAAAATCTCCCAAATGACAGTGGTATCCATACTTACTTTTTATGGTCCTTACTTTTTCACTTAAGAAATGTATTTGTACATAAGAAATAAATGCCCCATAAGCAAAAGTTAGACTTCAGGACGTGGTTATAAATAAGTTAAAGTTTCCTCTTGGCAAAGTTAGAGTTCTGTCTTTTTAACCTAGTTGTTTCTCTAAATCTTTTCAAGGATGTCTACAATCTAGTAAGGTCTAGATTTTTTTTCTTAAAACTCATTTTTGAAAAGAAAATATTAAGAAATTTACTTTAAAAATATTATTTGATCAGCATTTTAATACTTCTTTACCAAATACTTTATTCAACAATGTATTCAATACATGTTTCATGAGCAGTTATTATATGCCAACACTATTCTATGTACTTAGGATTCAGTAATAATTCACATAGGCAAAGATCCAATCCTCTCACCCAACTAGACAGACGTATTGAATAAACATATAAACCTGTAATATCTGCAAGAATAACTGACGTGGAGAGAAAAAAAAAGAGTGGACAGATATGGAATGACAGATAAGGTCAGGAAATATCTCTCTGAGAAGGTGGCATTTGAGTAGACACTTGAATGAAATTAGGGGAGCACATCATGAAGTTGTTTGGCAAAGGGTTGTGTAGGGGGAAGGCTTTCCAGGAAGAAGGACCAGTTAAGTCAAAGGTATTGATGCAAGGATATGCACGGCCTAGGAGGAACAGCAAGGTGTCAGAGTGAGAGAAGCCCTCTTCCTTTTTTCAAGAGGAAGGAAATGAAATCAGAGTGGTAGGGGTGATTCCAGTAGATTATGGTATGCACTTTGGATTATAGTCTGAAGAAGATGGGATGCCACAGATTCAAGTGCAAAGGAGTAACATTCTTTGACTCATATTTGAAAATGTAGGTGCAAAGGATTCAAGTGCAATGTAGGTGATTCTGCAGATACAGAGAAAAAAACTAGTGGTTACCAGTGGGGAGGGGAAGGGAAGGAAAGAGGAGCAACACAGAGATGGGAAATTAAGAGCTACAAACTATAAACTATAAATAAACCACAGAATATATGGTACCACATAGGAAATGTAGCATTTTATAACAACTATAAATGAAGTATAACCCTTAAAACTGTGAATCACTCTATTACACACCTGTAATGTATAATATTGTATATAAACTATAACTCATTAAAAACTCAGAAAGCAGAGAAAAGAGATAAAAAGAAAGGTATTTCTTTGTGTATTTCATGTGATTGAGTCACTTGTGATTGAGTGTGATTGTGATTGAGTCATTATATCCATCCTCACCTGAAATCTGTCCAGAGATGTTCAGTTACAGGAGCCAGCAAGCTTCCCTCTCTCGTGCACATCAGTATGGGTCGTGTTTTCTGTTACTTGCCACCAGGCACCTCCTGCCTGCTAGGAGCAGCTTTCCATGTACATGCTGTCCACAGTTCTCAGGCAGTGTGCTCTCACCAGCTGGCATCTCAGAACACAGTCACCCCAGAAAATGTGCAAACTATTTGAGGCTTAGGTTCGGAGAATTACATCACGTTCTGAGAGAGGAAAGACCACCTTTGGAGCATACACTGTCCAAAATCCTGGAGGAATGGATCCTGAGAACTGTCAGAGAACATCACCTGGCATCAGCTGATCTCAGCTGCTCCCTGAGCACTGAGGGCTAGGTGTCCTTCCTGAAACAGAGGGTCTTTGGCAAACTTGCTTCTGGATACTGATGTGTTTATGGTCATATCCATCAGTTGCCGGAAGCATGGGGCGGAAACTAATTCTGAATGCACAGTTTCTGTGAATACTGACATCATGCTTCAACATTTATTTCTGAAAACGTTTTACCAGTGTGTGCTCCTTTCAGGACAGTTGGGTTCATGATGAACAGGACTACCTGGACTTCTTCTCTCCTCGCTTTTCTGGGGCTGGTGAACCCAAGGGGTCCCAGGGCTGAGTTCAGCTGGCAGGTACGGACCTTACATTCCAGTCCCAGTAAATCCTTTGCTAGGCACTTGAGATCTTTTAGGATTGCCATAGGATGGGCTTCCCAGAGCCTGTTCTCCCCAGTTGTCTTGATTGTCATTAGTTTGAAAGGAATTCTAGTCTACTGACCATAAACATCAACAGCCTGCTGCCAGACTGTTGGGATCTGCATCTTAGATCCCCACCAAGGACTGTGCAAATGACCTTACCTCTCCCTGCTTCAGCTTCTTCCTCTGCAAACACACACACACACACAATTTTAAATTTATATGTCAATGGGAGTGTGGCTTTGGTGCATTTTCAGCAGAGAGTGAATTGGATACCTGGATTCAATCCACCATCTTTACTGAAACATCTCCATTCACTTTTTTTCTTCTTAATAAATATATTTTATTGAAGTTTAATTGACTAACTATGTTTCAGGTGCACAGTAAGGTGATTTGGTTATACATATACACATCAATTTTTTTCAAATTATTTTCCATTATAAGTTATTCCCTTTGTTGCTTATTACATGTCCGTTTTTTAAAAGTAGAAATCTAGCATTCTATTCATACTGAGTCAAACAGGTAGAATTAAAATGTCATACACTTTTTAGTTAGGCAAAAATTCATGTTTTCTAAAATATAAATATTATACATACTTTATATATATATATATATTACTGCTTGAAAGGAAAGTTATGACCAACCTATATAGCATATTAAAAAGCAGACACATTACTTTGTCAACAAAGGTCCGTCTTGTCAAGGCTATGGTTTTTCCAGTGGTCATGTATGGATGTGAGAGTTGGACTATAAACAGAGCTGAGCGCCAAAGAATTGATGCTTTTGAACCAGGAGATCAGTCCTGAATATTCATTGAAGGACTGATGCTGAAGCTGAAACTCCAATACTTTGGCCACCTGATGCGAAAAGCTGACTCATTTGAAAAGACCCTGATGCTGGGAAAGTTTGAGGGCAGGAGGAGAAGGGGATGACAGAGTATGAGATGGTTGGATGGCATCACCGACTCAATGGACATGAGCTTGGGTGAACTCCAGGAGCTGGTGATGAACAGGGAGGCCTGGTGTGCTGTGGTTCATGGGGTTGCAAAGGGTTGGACGTGACTGAGCGACTGAACTGAACTGAACTGATATGTATACAAAAAACTTTGTAATCTGATTACTCTCTCTCAACTCTCCTATTGCTACTTCCTTATGAATAACCTGGAAGTCAATCAAAAGTTCCCTTTTCCAGTCCTTTTTGCCCTTATTTTGTCAACATATTTGACACTACAGCCAATCAAACCTTTAAATGAATATGAAACTTAGCAGTTGGGTACATGAAGGTGGAACTCATGGAGAATTTGGGTAGAAAATATAAATTTTGGGGTTAGTCAGAATATTAGGTTGAACCACAGTAATTGTCAATTTTTTTTTTTTCAGTCAAAACTGTGCCATACTGGCAATTTCATTTACCCAAGAGTTAATAATTAAAGCAAAGAGACTGGATTAATAACTAAAAGTAATAAGAACAGTTAGGAAGGAATAGTTTGAGTACTAAAGTGCAGTCTAAAACACTCCAGCATTTGAAGATCTAGGAAATTGGGAGGAACCCATAAAGAATGTCACATAGCAGTGTGTGTGTATGTGTGTTTAGTTTTGGTGTACATTCTAGGGGTTGTCAGTTGCCTAACTAGGAATACAAACTGCAGGTGTTATAACCTAGGATTTTACCAGAAGGCTACACTCCAAAGAAAATTGTAATAGGAACATTAAGCTATTTTTTAAAAAAATTAATAACAGAAATTTCATAGCACAATATAATGAATATTAGGAATCAGTTTAAATTTGGTGATATTTTAGATATATAGATATGTGAATTGGCTGAAATATTTTAAAGAAATTCCCCACTCTTACTTGGGTAGGGTGTAAGAACCAAGAGAGCCTTTCAGTCTTTAATTTGTACAATGGTGCTCAAGGCATGATTCCAAAATAATGTGTGTGTTTGCACAAATCTTTTATGGATTGTGTAGTTAGAGGCTATAAAAGGATAAGGAATTTAAGCTTTATTAAGTTTTCAGAGTGGATTTTATGACTTTTTGTACCTAAATGTGTGTATATATGAATTTGGTTTCAGACATACTTTTTTTATAACCTGGTAAAAGCAATTCAGATGGAATTGCTAGCTTATGTGTGTGTGTTCAGTTGTGTCCAACTCTGTGAACCCATGGACTGTAGACTGCCAGGCTCCTCTGTTCACAGGATTTCCCAGGCAAGAATAATGGAGTGGGTTGCCATTCCCTTCTCCAGGGGACCTTTCCAACTCAAGGATCGGACCCTGATCCCGCATATCTCCTGCATTGGCAGGCAGATTCTTTACCATTGCATGACTTGGGAAGCCTATAACTATCTCCAATAATTGGCAGATACCAGTATCCAGAAGAACCCTCAAAAGTGAACTTACATTATTTGAATCATTTTTTAACAACGTGGTTGCTGCTGCTGCTGCTGCTAAGTCGCTTCAGTCGTGTCCGACTCTGTGCGACCCCATAGACGGCAGCCCACCAGGCTCCACTGTCCCTGGGATTTTCCAGGCAAGAACACTGGAGTGGGTTGCCATTTCCTTCTCCGATGCATGAAAGTGAAAAGTGAAAGGGGAGTCGCTCAGTTGTGTCCGACTCCTCAAGACCCCATGGCCTACAGCCTACCAGGTTCCTCTGTCCATGGGATTTTCCAGGCAAGAGTACTGGAGTGGGTTGCCATTGCCTTCTCCGAACAACATGGCTAGTGAGGGAGATAATGAGTTAAGTGAAAATACAAAAACTGAAACAAGCCCCAAACAAAAAAAGTGTTAAGAAGATGAGTTGAATCATATCTATTACATGGGAATAACAAGCCAATAAGAGGAAAGCTGAGAATTGACTCCTGGATTTGGCAACATGGAGATCATTGTTAATTCTAATAAAAACAGCTGTTTTTCTGAGCAGTGAGGCTAAAAACTATGATTGAAATAGTTAAGAAAGACCAAGAGAATAGGAAGTGGAGATCATATGAATAGATGAATATGTTTTATGGTCTTACAGTGATCATAAGAAATGTAGATGTTGTTAAGGAAAACAAAGCAGTGACTCTTTGGCATATCTCAACTATATTAATCAGAGTCTAGGCAAAAGAAGGCATACTCAAAATGGTTAAACTGGAAAGAATATAATTAAGGGAGTATTTACAATGGTGTGGGTATGGTTAAGGGAACCAGTAACAGTGTGAAGCTATTACCATTCTAGGCCTAAAGGAGCATTGTAAAGAAACGGTACTATGAGAGACTCATGAGAGCTGGAACTCTAGGAAAGAGGCTTCTAGACAGGCGTTGTAGTCAGAGAGACACAGTATGATCAAAATTTTGGCCTAGCTAGCATAAAGGAAAGGCATGTAATACACACCCTGACATTTCCCTCCTCCTTTTCTTTTTTTTAATCTTTTGCCAGTGTTGTGCATTGGTCTAACTCAAAACAAAACCACAGGGCAAGGAGACCCTGGTGATGTTTTCATAAATGTCACCCTCCCAGAGCAGAGCATGACAGAGGAATGAAGACAATGAATTTGGGGGAGGAAAACAGACAATACTGTTATTATAAATATTCTCTATGACCATGGGAAGTTAAAAAGAAAAAAGTCATAGAAGGCAGGCAACTTAAAAATCCCCACAAAGCTACCTTTCTAATATTTCTATTTACACACTTAATTTGCTGGTGTTCTTTCTGCCTAGTAATAGGGTTGGCTAACCTTTTCTGGAAATGGTCCAATAGTAAGTATTTTATAATCTGAGTACAAAGAGGCGAGATTGAAAATATTATGTTGTATTTCCATAAGCAGTTAAATGTAATAATTTAAACACATAAAAAGCAGCCATTCAAATCCAGTGGCCCAGGGTTTGCCACCCTCTGGCTTAGAAAATCCTCTCTTAATTTTTCGGTAATCTTAAATCAATGGCAAGTCCAAATAAACCCTCCTCCACATGGCCTCTCATACAGTTACTCTTTGAGCTGTCGAGTGACAGAATATCAACTTTTACTAGTTTAAGGTAGTAAAATGTGCTAGCCTCAATTAAGATGCTGGAGGTAAATACCAGAATCCAGAGCAGTGGGAATCTCAGGGACCAGCTGGTTTTCTACTATGGTAACACCAGAACACACCCTCTTCATCTCTACTGTCTTCTTACCTTTACTTCTGTCTTCAGTTTGGCCTCATTGTCTATTAAGAAGAGTCAACCCTCCTCACAAGAAACAATGCTTATCTGTCCTTCTTCATATAATAACCCCAGAGAAGTATTCTGCCTGACTTGTCTTGGTCACACACCTATCCTTAGATGAATGTATGTAGGTGAGGGAGCAAGCTTGTTGATGGTGGAGAGGTTCTTTGATTGCACAAGCTTGGGAGAGGAGGCCCCTCCCGAAGAGGACTTCCCAAAGGCAGGGAGAATTCTGTTGCCAGGAGATGCTATTTCAGGGAAATAAAAATGTCACAATTATAGACCAATGTGTGACATGCCAGAAGAGGGAGATGTCTGACGCATGTTGTTATCACCCACAGAATCTAACATCGGACTCGGTAGACGTTCGTGCATTTTTGATGAATGAATGACTCAGTTCCCTCAACTGGTTGTGAACATTCTCTTAACAGGCCTAGCTTCTGATCAGCTGCTCTCTAGTTCTGTACATTGTAGTAGAGAGTTTTTAATGCCCAAACACCATCTTTCCTCTAATCCCAGGAAACAAAGAGTGCCCCAGAGAGCCAGGCACACAGGAAGCATCCTGTGGAAAGAACCCAAGAATGGGAACTACACTGGCGACAGTACCGACTCTTGTGGGGGATCCGTGCGACCTTTTGGCCGAGGCCTTCAGGACACAAGGCCCCCGCCGACAGAC
>NW_011494866.1:553132-574045 GCF_000754665.1 Bison bison bison | reverse complement strand
CGGGCCCGAGCGCTGCCTCCTGGACTTTGCGCCGCGTCGGGCGCTGCTGCTGCTGCGCGCCGGGCCGTGCTGTGTGCAGGCGGCGGCCGGGAAGCCGGAGGCGAAGCGCAGCCCGGACCCCAGGCCAACATGGCTGAAGTCACCATCGACCAGTCCAAGCTGCCGGGAGTCAAGGAAGGTAGGGGCCGGGCCGTGGAGCGCGCGCCGGGCCCCTCCGGCTTCCAGCGCCGGGTCCTTTCCGAGGGAGGAGGGCCTTCCTAGTCTCGGGGGCCCCCCGCGGCCTTCGCTTGGCGCCCACCGGGTGCCGGCCCGCCCTGGCCGGGAAGAAATTGAATTCCGGTTCTGCTGTGGGACCTTGGGCAAGTCGCCTAAGTTCTGAGCCCCAGTTTTTCTCCACCGTCGGGAGATGGGGGGAGAGGCCAACACCACTCTCATCAAGTGGTTGTGCAGAGGTTCTCTGGAATAGCCGTGCCGTTAGTGAAAGCTCCAGACCTGGGTTCCTCTGACTTATTTCTCTTCTTAAAAATTCAGGCCCAGCCTAACTGGCTTGAAGGCTAGGAAGTGGGGAGTGGTTGACGTTCAGTTCCTTGTGGAACCTTTGTTTTGAAACTTGACTCTTTCCCTCCTTCTGTCTACGTTTCCTAGCGCTGCGTCTGGCTGGCTGACTTTCCCACCTTCTTCCAGGTTTAAAAGTTTAGTCTGGGCACTGCCCAGCGCGAGCAGCCAGATGGGAAGCTGCTATAAATAAGCGTTTTCTCACAAAAAGGAGTAAGCGAAGGGGAGCAGGGGACTCATTGTGATCTTGATTTTTACTAGCTTCCTATACTGATATCCAGATGTAAGAGCTTGATTACTACTGGTCTGGCTTGACTTCTAGCAAGAAGCCCATTGACTTCTTGCCTCTTGTCTTCATCCTAGACCTTTTTTTTTTTTTTTAACTGAGCTCTTGGGTGCTGGATCGCCGTAATCTTTAGTAATCTTAGGCTGTTATTTGTCCCTGGGAAGCATGGAAGTCCCAGAGTGCTATCCGGGCTTGCAGATTGCTTCTGTAGTGGATGTCATTTGTTTCAGCTGACTCTTGTGGTCTTAGTTGTCCTGGGAAGGTGGAATTGAAAAGGATCTTTGCTTTCTTGGAACTGTGTGTTTCATTGCCAACCTGATTTGACTCATAGGGTCTTGTGGCTGCTAGGGCTGAACCCAGGATCCAAAGAAAGCTTGACTGCTTTAGGCCCCAGAGTTCCAAACACCAGGAGACAGTCGCTGGTTTTGTATAGAATTTTTAATGCCTTTCGGCCTGTCCTGTTGTTCCTAAAGGATGTTAGAGTTTTTTAGGCCGGAGATTTTTTAGCAAGCGGTGTTTTTCAACCCTTGAGTTCCCATCCTGGTTTTGGTAAAGGTTCTTGCATTCATATGTAAATGATTTTTTCTTTGCACTGTCAAGGCTGGAGCCAGAGTGGTGGGAAAGGCAAATTTGCTCTTTGAAGGTCCTAGTCTTAGAGATAGTCTTTAACCTTTGTGGTATGAAGTTGTGTGTGTGTGTTTATATATATCCTTGTATATATAATGCTTCCTTGGGGGGTGTGAGGAGTAGGATAAGAATTGGAGTTCAGACACAACCTCAATTTGTAAACTAGGGCTTCCCTGGTGGCTCAGTTGGTAAAGAATCTGCCTGCAGTGTGGGAGACCTGGGTTTGATCCCTGAGTTGGGAAGATCTCCCAGAGGAGGGCATGGCAACTCACTTAAGTATTCTTCTCTGGAGAATCCCGGTGGACAGAGGAGCCTTACGGGCTATAGTCTACAGGGTTGCAGAGAGTCAGACACAACTAAGCACAGCACACAGTCATGTAGTGCTATGAATTTACCTTGCTCCCTGTACATGATAGTGACCTGAAACGAACTTGAAACTCACTTTCTTATGTATGCGTTTATATTACTCTTAGGTCTTTTGGTTTCTAACCAAGATGTGAATGGTTAATTCTAGTATATTCTTTCTCAAGGGTTTCAACAAACACTTTCCATCTATAAATGCGAGATTTTTCCATTGCTAAACTCTGGCGTTTAACTCATTTGGATTGGTTTTTGTTTTACACAACTTGATGTGAGGCAGTCCAGTTTATATAATATGGTAAATTGGTATGGAAATTTATGTAGCTGTTTCATTACATTAGAATTACATATATTAATTTACTTTGAAGGTGGTCAGAAATTGTTGAGAAGATCTTTGTTTTTGTAAGCATGTGATTTTTCTGGTTCAAAGATCATCAAAGGAAATGATACACTATAGTAGGAATGTCCTAATGGCAGTGTGGTTTTTGTTCTGGGAGGTATTCACATCTAATAAAGTGTATCTTTCTCTAATATAAGTCTTGATTATAGTCTGGTTGCTCCCTAATGATTTTTTTTGGACCCTAATTAAAGAAAATAAAGTTGGTGACCATGATTGGGTAAAACATACACAAACATTGAGACTGTTCTTAATATTGAAACTCTAACTCAGTTTGAAAAGGAAGTTTAGTAATAATTTGATTAATATTCTGGCATAGATTTTTAAACTCCAGTTTTAAAAACTCTCTACTTCTCTTATTAATGTAAACCTTTATATACAATTACAATTTGGAATCATTGGGCAGATTCCAGTAGAGACTGAGAAGAACAATGCAGTGGATGTCTGCCCCTTCCCACTGCCCTTTTCTTTAGGAAGGGGCTGGGCGCCCTGGGACTTTTTTTGTGAACTTCTCAACAGAGGTCATGGTAGCGGCTGACTTTAGGGAAGGGGAATATTTGAAAACTTTTTTCTTCTAGGTTAAAAATCTAACACTTGCTTAGTTTTAAGATGGTCAAAGATACTCATCATTTGGACAGACCTTTGAAAAAATAACTACTGCAGTAGTTTTACCTTGGGAAATCCCTCTTAAAATAGGAGACAGAGATGTGTTTGAGTTCATTTGTAGTGAAAAGAATTAAGTCAAGAATTAAGTCTAAGATGAATTTTAACATACATCATTGTTTCTGGGTTTAAAAGCATTTTTTTGGGGGGAACATCTGCATACTTTTTGTAATGGAAATACTGTTGCCATTGTTTAGAAATAATGCTTTATTTCTTTGGAAACATTTGAGGTTCTCTGCTACAAGATTTGAAATAATTCTCAACCATTTTTTTATATCAGTAGATGTATATCTCAAATGCATCGTGCAATTTGTGAATGCTAGACAAAAGTATTCTCCAATAGAAAAAAGTTCCAACAATATTCCACATTTTTTTTTTAGTTTAGATCAAAGCTTTTTTTCCCTTTAAAAAAAAAAAGCACAAACTTAGATTTTTGGTCAGTTTTAGCTTCTTTGCTGAATTTTCTTTCTAAAACCACAATCCAGACTCCCCACTTTTTGCTGTCTCCAGTCTGATTCCCATCGCTGTATGTCTGACTCTTTGTGACCCCCAAGGACTGTAGCCTGCCAGACTCTGTTCACGGGATTTTCCAGGCAAGAATATTGGAGTGGATTGCCATTTCATTGTCCAGGGGCTCTTCCTGTCCCAGGGATCAAACCCATGTCTCCTGCTTTGGCAAGCTGATTCTTTATTGCAGAGACACTGGGGAAGCTGCTTCCATAGCTCTACTTAGTTTGAATTGCTCATGCTAATCTTGCTCTTTCCTGTATTTAGCAAAGTTTTCACATTATCTTAAGATTTTGGTCTGAGAGGTGTAGACTGTGCATCAAAGCCATTTCTAGACTCTTTAAAGTTTATTAATTCCTTTGCAGTTTTTTAGTCATTAGCGTTTTCCCACTTTTAAACATTGAGCATGAAATATACAATCTACAGTCCTCTCATCTACCAGGCCAACCTTCTTTCTTCTTTCCTCTCAGCAGTAAGGGAATTTATTATGTATTATGTATTTTTACTGCCCTTCGTATGGGAAGTTCCAACATCTCCAAAGTTAGTTTACTTGATTAGTATCTGATGAGCACCTGTGCACTTGTGGTAGAGACGTTTCTTGAAATGAAGGTAGCTAGCTATTCTGAGAGCAAATTCTTTTTCTTTAAAGATCAAAGTTAATGATTTTCAGAAATATGCCTAGAAAGCACTGATTCATTTTAGGTCCAGAACACCATAGTGGCAAGATGAGGGTAAATTAAATTAATGGCGTTAAGTCCAGAACTTTAAGCAGAAAGATATAAAATTATGTCTGTTACAGTAAGTTAATCAAGTAGTCCCAAAGATCTAAAGCATGTGGCATGCCCACAAGACACATAATGTGATGGAGGTCTCTAAGAGGTCCATTTTCTGGCTCTCAGACAAACTCAGTTTCTCTTTTCCTCAAAATTCCATAGGTTTTTTTGGGGGTAGGGGGTGGTTATTGTTTTTTAGTGAGACCTGTGCTAAATCTTGACTTAGGTATGTGTCTTGTTTTTCTTTACCTTGATCTGGCTTCACATCTTTCACATAGCTGGCAAAGATTCAGCAAATATGTGAATGTGTGAATGAATAAATGAGTAAATCATGGACTACTAAATTCTCTCTGTTAGTTTAGAAATCCTATCTCTGGCATAATTTCCTGTTCCTTCTCAGAGCATAAGTTCTTAGAGGGCAGAGATAATGCCTTTTAACCTTGATATCATGTATCTTAGTGCCACTATTACAGTTATGAAAATGTTTTATGTATTTTTTTTTTTTCTCAGAGATATGTCTTATAAATGGAATCCATACAAAGTTATGGATAACATAGAAAGTAAAAAAAAAAAGTCATTGCGTGCTCTTCCTTGTGATTTGGAAGGTAATCATTATTAAGAATAAAATTTTAGTAAGAACATTTTTGAAAATGCTATTTGGTGGTTTGAATTTTTTTTTTTGAGTAATAGGTTTAATTTCCCCCCCCCCCTGAGGTAAAATGCAAAGCAGTATCATATAATTTGGAAGCTGAAAAGAACCTTAGATACATATTTTTTAGAGATTTATGTGTGTCACCTATTGTGTGAGGGTAGTTTCACAGTAAAAAGTGTCCTGTGGTGGATGGTGTGATCTTGACTGTGCTGGAAAGGCAGTCCTAAAGAGTTCAAGGAGATGTTCAAGGAGTTGTTGTAAAGAACTCTTGAAATTCCACCCTGAATGCCTCTCACATTGCTATATGCAGGTATGTAGTACCTTCTTAAATAAATACAGTGATTTTTAAAAACTGAAATAGCTGCTATTTGTAAAATAAAGATTATGTTAATAATTCAAGAAATGCCTTTTTTTTTTAAACTGACAAGTACATAAAGGGCAACTTCTCCCTTGTGGGAAACTATTAGAAACCACTGCTCCACCAGATTTTCCAGATGAAAATCTGAGAGCCAGGATGGGGAAGTGAGTTGTAGTAAACTCCTTAGACTTAACATATCTAAAAATTGCCACCTAGGGCCTAAATTTAGAGAAGTTTAGAGTTGAGTATTCCACAGCTCAGTCTTCCCTCCTCTCTCCTTTTACACCTTCCCCTTCCTTTCCCGTCTCCTCCCTTCGTCGCTCTTCTTTTGTTCCCTCTCTGTGTTCTTCTCTCTCTTTTCAGTTATTCTGTAGATAAAAAAGAATCACTCCTGATGTATTTCCTTAATGGGTGTATGTGTGTGTGCTCAGTCATTCAGTTGTATCCTTCTATTTGCAGCCCCATAGACTGTAGCCTGCCAGGCTCCCCTGTCCATGGAATCTCCCAGGCAAGAATACTGGAGTGTGTTGCCGTATTTTTCTTCAGGAAATCTTCCTGACCCAGGAATCGAACCTGCATCTCTTGTGTCTCCTGCATTGGCAGGCAGATTCTGTACTGTTAGAGCCCCCGGAGAAAAACAATGGTATAAAAATAATGAGTGGCAAAACAATTTCAGAGCTTTTTCTCAAGTTGTTTTAGGGATAATGTTTGATATGAATGTTAAAAAGTTGACCTAGGTTTCATTTTATTTTTTAATTAAAAGCTTTTTTTTTTCAGGTTTTTGTTTTGATTCAGCAAATGAATTGCTGCATGAACTACAGGAGGTCATATTCCTGCCTCAGTGGTTTTTCCTACACAGAAGATGCATTTCCTCTCTGTACACTCAACCTGAAGGGGCTAATGTTTAGAGGCTTGGATATTTTAAGACGATTAAACATGTTGTGGAAATAAAGCTGTGGGCCATTATCTTTCCTTAGTTCTCTTCAGAGATGTAGAGTTTTGATTGAGATAAGTGAATTTTTGCCTCAGTAACAAAAAACAGTGTGATACTGCACACTTCTCTTGAAATCCCAGTTTTTTAAGTAAAGGAGTGTATTTTACAATTAACTACCCTGAGCTATAGGGGGGAAAAATAAACCTTATCACAGCTATGTTTGCAATTTCAGATGTAGCCACTGGAAGGATTGTTGGATTAATGCTTTAAGCTGATGACCTATTTAAAAGTGTCCTGTGCTTCAAAACTGTAAAATTAGGGTGCCCTAGATCCTAAATAAGAACTACAAAGGATAATTGGTCTTATATACCTTGGGGTTATATAGACTGTTTATTCCCAGATGTTTGAATTTAGAAATCAGTACAAAGATTTCTAGATACTGTTGTGTGGTTTATGTGCTGTGCTTAGTTGCTCAGTTGTGTCTGACTCTTTGTGACCCCATGGAGTGAAGCCCACCAGGCTCCTCTGTCCATGGGGATTCTCCAGGCAAGAATAATGGAGTGGGTTGCCCTGCCCTTCTCCAGGGGATCTTTCCAATCCAGGGATTGAACCCAGGTCTCCTGCATTACAGGCGAATTCTTTACAGATTGAGCTACCAGAGAAGCCCAGATACTGTTGTGTTGGCTAAAAGAGAAGAGTTTTTCAGTGAGCTGGAACAGAAGACCCAAATGAACTTTTTGGCCAACCCGCTGATTACATTCTTTGCAGCCAAATAGAGAGAAGCTCTATATAGTCAGCAAAAATAAGACTGGGAGCTGACTATGGCTCAGATCATGAACTCCTTATTGCCAAATTGTTATCAGACTTAAATTGAAGAAAGTAGGGAAAACCACTATAGACTATTCAGGTATGACCTAAATCAAATCCCTTATGATTATACAGTGGAAGTGACAAATAAATTCAAGGGATGAGATCTGATAGAGTGCCTGAAGAACTAGAGGCAGTGATCAAGACCATCCCCAAGAAAAAGAAATGCAAAAAGGTAAAATGGTTGTCTGAGGAGGTCTTACAAATAGCTGAGAAAAGGAAAGATATGAAAGGCAAAGGAAAAAAGGAAAGATATACCCATTTGAATGCAGAGTTCCAAAGACTAGCAAGGAGAGATAAGAAAGCCTTCCTCAGTGATCAGTGAAAAGATATAGAGGAAAACAATAGAATAGGAAAGACTAGAGATCTTTTCAAGAAAATTAGAGATTCCAAGGGAACATTTCATGCAAAGATGGGCACGATAAAGGACAGAAATGGTATGCACCTAACAGAACCAGAAGATATTAAGAGGAGGTGGCAAGAATACACAGAAGAACTATACAAAAAAATATCTTCATGACCCAGATAACCACGATGCTGTGATCACTCACCTAGAGCCAGACATCATGGAATGTGAAGTCAAGTGGGCCTTAGGAAGCATCACTACGAACAAAGTTAGTGGAGGTGATGGACTTCCAGTTGAGCTATTTCAAATACTAAAAGATGATGCAGTGAAAGTGCTGCACTCAATATGCCAGCAAATTTGGAAAATTCAGTGGCCACACGACTGGAAAAGGTCAGTTTTCATTCTAATCCCAAAGAAAGGCAATGCCAAAGAATGTTCAAACTACTGCACAATTGCACTCATCGCACATGCTAGCAAAGTAATGCTCAGAATTCTCCAAGCCAGGCTTCAACAGTATGTGAACAGTGAACTTTCAGATGTTCAAGCTGGATTTAGAAAAGGCAGAGGAACCAGAGATCAAATTGCCAACATCCGTTGGATCATCGAAAAAACAAGAGTTCCAGAAAATCATCTGCTTTATTGACTACGCCAAAGCCTTTGACTGTGTGGATCACAACAAACTCTGGAAAATTCTTCAAGAGATGGGAATACCAGACCACCTGACCTGCCTCCTGAGAAATCTGTATGCAGGTCAAGAAGCAACAGTTAGAACTGGACAATGAGCTACAAACTGGTTCCAAATAGGAAAAGGAGTACGTCAAGGCTGTATATTTTCACCCTGCTTATTTAACTTATATGCAGAATACATCATGAGAAATGCTGGGCTGGATGAAGCACAGGCTGGAATCAAGATTGCCAGGAGAAATATCAAAAACGTCAGATATGTAGATGACACCACCCTGATAGCAGAAAGCGAAGAACTAAAGAACCTCTTGATGAAAATGAAAGAAGAGAGTGAAAAAGTTGGCTTAAAACTCAACATTCAGAAAGCTAAGATCATGGCATCTGGTCCCTTCACTTCATGACGAATAGATGGGAAAACAATGGAAGCAATAACAAACTTTATTTTTTGGGGGCTTCAAAATCACTGCAGATGGTGACTGCAGCCATGAAATTGAAGGACGCTTGCCCTTGGAAGAAAAGTTATGACTGACCTAGACAACATATTAAAAAGCAGCGACATTACTTTCCCAACAAATGTTCATATAGTCAAAGCTATGGTTTTTCCAGTAGTCGTGTATGGATGTGAGAGTTGGAGTCTAAAGAAAGCTGAACGCTGAAGTATTGATGCTTCTGAACCATGGTGTTGGAGAATACCCTTGAGAGTCCCTTAGACGGCAAGGAGATCCAACCAGTCCATCCTAAAGGAAATCAGTCCCGAATATTCTTTGGAAGGACTGATGTTGAAGCTGAAGCTCCAATTCTTTGGCCACCTGATGTGAAGAACTGACTCATTGGAAAAGACCCTGATGGTGGGAAAGATTGAAGGTGGATGGGAAAGGGGACGACAGAGGATGAGATGATTGGATGGCATCACCGACTTGATGGACATGAGTTTGAATAAGCTCCTGGAGTTAGTCATGGGCAGGGAAGCTTGACGTGCTACAGTCGATGGCGTCGCAAAGAGTTGGACACGACTGAGTGACTGAACAGACTGACTATTTTTAAAAGGACACCACAAACACGCATACTCGAAGTGGTTTTGTTTTTTTTTTTATGTCACTATTTCAATAAAACAAACACACACATTAAGATATGTAGGTCTTCATATGATATTGGTAACCATACACTGACAGAAAGGCACTGAAAACTTTCTAATAAACCAGAACCAGTGTAAAACCAGTCTTGCTTATATATCAGTGTTTTTTTCTTTTTAGCCAGGCTCATTGATGTGTAATTCATGTATAGTAAAAGTTCTTCTTAATGTGCAGTTCTGAGTTTGACAAATGTTTGGTCTTGTAACCACCACAGCAGTTAAGATATAGAACAATTGCATAACCCCCAAATTGTTCTACCCCTTCCTCCCCACCCCAACCAACCACTGATTTGTTTTCTGGCTTTGTACTTTTGCCTTTACAAAAATGGCATATAAATGGGATCACGCAATAATAGCTTTCTGTGTTTGACTTCTTTCGCTTAGCCTAATACATCTAATACCATGTGTATATCAGTAATTTTGTTCCTTTTCATTGCTGAATTCCAGTGAATGGCTGTACCACATTTGCTTATCCATTCACTAGTTGATGAATATTGAGGTGTTTTTACTTTTGGTGGTTATAAATAGTCTCTATAAACATTTGCATACAATTTTTTTTGTGTGTGTGAATGTGTTTTCACTTCCCTTGGGTTAGCACCTGTGCTTAGTTGCTCAGTCATGTAAGACTCCTTGTGACCCCTTGGATTGCAGCCCGCCAGGTTCGTCTGTCCATGGGGCTTCTCCAGGCAAGAATACTGGAGTAGATTGCCATGCCCTCCACCAGGGGATCTTGCCAATCCCAGGGACTGAATTTAGGCCTCCTGCATTGCAGGCTGATTCTTTACCTACTGAGGCACCAGAGAAGCCCAAGAACACTGGAGTGGGTACTCTATCCCTTCTCCAGGGGTCTTCCTGACCCAGGAAACAAACTTGGATCTCTTGCTTTGTAGGCGGATTCTTTACCAGCTGAGCTACCAGGGAAGCCCTGGGTTAGAACCTGGGGTAGGATTACTGGGTTGTATGGTGAATATATGTTTAGCTTTATAAGAAACTACCAAACTGTTTTTCAAAGTAGCCGTACCATTTTGCATTCCCGCAGGCAGTGTATGTGAGCTCCAATTGCTCTGCATCCTTGTCTGTACTTTACATTGTCAAGATATATTTAAAAAATTTTTAAACAATTTTCTTAAGGGTTTAAATTCTGGTTCTGTTGTTTTGTAGCTGTGATCTAAATTTTAACAGTATAATATTACCTCATGTGGCTTTAATTTGCATTTCTGTAATGACTAGTGATTGGAGACTCTTCTTGTGCTTATTTCCTATTCTTACATCATTTGTTGAAGTGAGTGTTCTAAAGTTTGCCTTTAAAAAAACATCAGGCCGTTTTCTTGTTATTGAGCTTTGAGAACTCTTTATGTATTTGAATTCAACTCTCTTTTCAGATAATATTTTGTAAATATCAGTGGTCTTTGAACCTTGGTGCAATGTTATGAGCTTTGCTGTGAGCAGGTTCCTGCTCTACTTGATATCAGCTGAATCTCTTGGAGATTAGTCCCAGGAAACTGTAGTCTTTTATACCCAGATTATACATTGGGCTTACAATGGACATTTGGAATATACTGACTAAAAATACTGTGGCCACCGTAATGCAGGGATGCATCCTACCCTACTTTAATTTTTTGTTTTTTCAGTAGCAACTCATTACCTTTATCAGCGTTAAAGAATGGCAGCATGTTTTTCCTTTTGGTAATTGAAATTTGTTCCTCTAGGATAGAAGTTTGCAAACTATGGCCTGTGGGCCAGTCCAGCTACCCACTGCTTGTTTTTATACAGTGGAGCTGAATATAGCCTTTA
The DNA here is from genome assembly GCF_000754665.1 of Bison bison bison. Lineage (NCBI taxonomy): Eukaryota > Metazoa > Chordata > Mammalia > Artiodactyla > Bovidae > Bison > Bison bison. The sequence continues at coordinate 563,110 of NW_011494866.1, read as the reverse complement.
CATTTTTAAATGATTGAAGAAAAAGAAGAAGAAGAATGTTTTGTGACAGGTAAAAATGATATGAAATTCAAATTTCTGTGTCTAAAGTTTTATTGGATCATAACTTTGCTCATTTGTCTACATACTGTCTGTGGCTGCTTTTGTGCTGTAAAGGCTGAAATGAGTGAGTAATTACAGCACAGACTATGGTCAGAAAAACTTACATTGTTTACTCTCTGTTACTCTGTGGAGAAAAGATAATTTCTCTTGGACCATTTCAGTGAAACCTTTTAAAAACTTCCCTAATGGTTTTTTTTTTTTTTTTTTTGATGCTTCATTAATCACTATAAACATCAGTTATCAAAACTTTTTTTTGATATAGTGGTGCACTGTTGGAGACTATTATTGGTTGAACCCATGTGACAGCATGTATTATTTTTGTAGTGACTTTTAAAAATATAGACTTACATTTGATTTTCATTTTTTAAAGAAGAACATGTGCTTCTTTGAAAACATCTAGGTACTTCAAAATTGATTATCAAAGTAGAAACCTTATGTAAAGTAAGAATAATCCATTTGCCAGTTCTGAGTAAGGGCCAGTGGGGCTTTCATAGGTGAAGTGTATGAATAAACAAGTTCAACTTTTGAAAAGTTTGCTTATGATTCTTAGTTTATTACTTATTACTGACTCTCTCCAAAACACGCAAACTAACATTTGCATGAATGAAGTGTCACTTTGTCTCTTGGAAACTTGCATCGGAAGTACCTAGGTTGATTTACCACTAAACTTTGAAGGCTCAGTGTGTGATGAGCATTTCCAGTCCTGATGCAGCTTCTCAAGGACCAAAATCAGGGGAGTCTCCCCTGGACTTTTTGGCTGTTATTTTTCCAGTGACTCATAAAGACTGAGTCACTTTCCGTTAACATTACTCAAGGACTTTAATTGCATTTAGTAAAAGCAGGGATGATTTACAAGGATAACTTTACCCCTTCTCTGCCTCCCCATCAACAATTTTTTGTTGTTGTTTTTTGACTATATAGAGAGTCCGTGGTTTACTTTAAATATTACACTCACTAATTTTTGAGTTGCACTTCCCATTAAATACCTTAAAATATTGGCTTTTTCTTTCATATTATGAAATTCTGAAAAATTCAGAATGTTAGGTTTGGCAAATACATTCAGACAATTTTTATTGTCTAGATGGGAAACCAGAAGTAGAGGAGGACAAAGAAGGGACTCGATTAAGATTCATATCCTCCCATCTGCACATGTTCAGTTTGGCCTAACATCTGCCAGCGTCTATTTTAGAAAGGATTTTGCACTCTCAGTGTCTGCCTTTACAAACGTTCCTTATCCTGTTAGTGATTGCCAGATTCTAACTTACCATATCTGCTTCTGTTGTTTCCCCAGTTTTCCATGGTCAGACCTCATTATTTTATTTAAATTGGACTTTAGCTTACCCATGAAGCCTTTCTTTTTTTCTTTTCTCCTTGTAGTTTCCCCATGAAAATGCCAAAGAGCTGATCTTTGAAAGATTATTTCAGCTGTGTGTGTGTGTGTGTGTGTTGGAGGGGAGAAGCTGGAGGTTTAGAAAATGGTTAGTTAGGGAGCTCTTATCAATAGGACTCCAGTTTAATGTGCTTTCAATATCCCCAGATTCCAGGAACTTGGTTGCAGTGTCACTCAAGCTCCTCAAACTGGGATACCTATTGAGGTTTAAAAGCAGTGCTGCCAAATCATTTATAGGACAAACCAGACACTTTGTGAGTAAAAAGGGCAATTTTAATAATTGTACCAGAATAGATATATAAGAGACTGCTGAAATACCACAGGCAGTTGGATATGATCAAGTGAGGTCCTTGTTAAAAAACCCTGTCTGGATATATAAAGTTTTCATTGACACTTACAGCATAAAGAATACCTGTCTCCCATAGACTGTCTTGAGATTCTTAACGGGTTTTCTATTTCATAACTGATACTAAATGAAACATGAAGTCTGTTCTATAGAAGGTAGTAAGATTAAAGTTTCATTAAGCTGTTCATAAATGAGTTTCCCAAAATTCTGCTTTTAGTTAGTTTTCTTTTTGTTTCCTGTTTATCTGTTCTCCCCATATATACCCCTTGAAAGTGGGCAATGGGTGTTGAAAAGATTTGTGCAACTGAGGAGAGGTAAGAAATGCACACATTTCTGATGTAACACAACTATCATTCTCTTCATTTTAAAAGGAGTAGGAAGCTACCATTTTACTCTGTACGTTTCTGCTTATGTATCTTTTCAATAATTGAGCTCCTCCTGGAATTATTTTGCAGTATTTGCTCTAGTTTACCGATACATTAAATAATTTGTCCAGGTTGAAGTCAAGCTTGTGTAAAATTTAGTTTAAGCAGACTAATTTCTTTGGAAAGAGAAGTATTTTGAACCTAGGCTTGTAAGACTTGGTTTCACATTTCCTCATTACTACTCATTTGATGTAAGAACTCAGAGAAAACACTCAATGTCGTTCTTCAGTTTCCTTATCTGTTTATTGGAAATAACATTTACTATGTCTAATACATGGATTTTCCATGAGAGTTAATTGAAGAAATGGATATGAAAATTTTTGCAAAATGCGGTGTTGTATATTCAGTCTCGGTGATATTACTGTTCAAGTTACCCTGTAATACTCCCACTTCTCTTTTTTTCCAGACCATTGTTCTTTGAGCCCTAGTCCTTGACATGATATTTCCTTCTATACTATCCAAATATAGCCTGTTTCTCTCCGCTCATCCTCTCATCACCTCCTCAGGCCCAGCTCAAATGCTGATTCTCTGTTACAGCTACCCTGCTTCTTTGCTGTGTGTCTCCCTAACCTACTTTTGAGGTACTTAACTTCCTTAAGCCACATGTCTCACCCACTGTATTGGTCTGCTGGCTCTCTGTCAAGACAAGACTGGTAGCAGACTGGTCTCAGTACTTTCTGGAGATCCTTATTCATAGGAGATATCCGGAAAACTTGTCAGACTATCTGACAGGCCGATTGACCTGAGCTAACTACACTCATGACACTCGAATAAGAGCTGTGATCATTTACATGAATACAGTGGGACTGAACAGAGGATTAGAGGCAGTCACTTTCACTTTTAGTTGCATGAATTTTCCCCATCTCTCAGGTTTCTGTAGGAGGCTGATTGGTGTTAAGGTTAACTCAAGGCCTAAACACATAGTAGGTTCCTTTGGAAACAATGATCTTACCTGTTTATGGGTTGATTTTAGTTATGTATGACCATATTACTGTGTGTAAATTTTCCAGGATTGTAATATGATATCATTTTGTTGCTGTTACTAAAGGATCCAGTTAGTTTCTTAGATGGCATTGGATTCTATTCAGAATTTTTATGTTTACTATTTTCTTTAGATTTATCCTTAGGAAGAGGGGTCAGAGTTTTAACAAAATAGGTCACATGTAACATGTATTTTTAAGTTCTTGATTATGGAAGTGATTGTGAAGAATGTAAAAGTTATGAGTTAGAAACTAAGAGGATGAATGTACAAATTGTAAACTTGGTATGGTTTATGAGATGAAGAGAGAGTAGGAAGGCATGAGCAAAAGAGCTCAAGAGTTTCTTGCTTTGGGGGTGGATATGTTTAATTCATACTTATCTGAGGGTGGTTTTGTCAATTAGGACATACAGTTTAGTCTGTTTCAGCTTCATTCTGATGTATTAAAAGTTAACCCTTTTAAAAACATACTATGCTACAAAAACCAATTTATATTGGTAATTAGATATTGTAATGGTATTTTTAAATCATCAAAATGACTTTGAATCCTTAAAAAACAAATGAAACAAGTGAATGCTCTAGAGCAGAAAAGGTATTTGGACAGCTTGTCTTCCTGTTCGCTAATGCAGGCTGCCTCTGATTTTCTTTCACTTCCTCTGCAGGGGAATTACATGATAACCAAATATACTGTATTGAAGCCAATTTCAGTAATAACACATAGGGAAATAAATCCAAGGCATCTAGAACCCATTCTTGGTGAAGTTAAATTTGGTGATCTTCAAGATTTCTGAGTATGAAAGGTATTCGCTTTCCCAGGCTGTGCTCCGATCATCTGGCCCCAGGTTAACTAACCTTTTAGTAAATTGCACAGTCCACAGTTGAGTTCATTGGACAGTAAATGAGTCTTAACATGGTCTCATTTTATCATGAAATTGAAGGTTCTGTGAGAACCACTAGTTTAGACAGGATGAGTCTGCCTTTTTATGTGGCACTCCCTGGTGGCTTAGACGGTAAATCGTCTGCTTGCAGTGTGGGAGACCTGGGTTTGATCCCTGGTTTGGGAAGTTCCCCGGGAGAAGGAAATGGCAAGCCACTCCAGTACTCTTGCCTGGAAAATTCCATGGACTGAGGAGCCTGGTGGGCTACAGTCCATGGGGTTGCAAAGAGTCGGACACGACTGAGCGACTTCACTTTCACTTTTCAGAGTGAACAAAAGATTATTTTAAGATTTATTGGTTGTTACTGGTGGCTCAGACAGTAAAGTATCTACCTGCAATGCGCGAGACATGGGTTTGATCCCTGGGTGGGAAAGATCCCCAGAGAATGGAATGGCAGCCCACTCCAGTATTCTTGCCTGGAGAATTTCATGGACAGAGGAACCTGGTGGGCTACAGTCCATGGGTTTACAAAGAGTAGGACATGACTAAGTGACTAACACTTCCACTTTCAAAACTACTGTGGGTGGTGGTGGTTTAGTCAGTCGTTCGTGTCCGACTCTTGTGATCCCATGTATTGTAGCCCGCCAGGCTCCTGTGTTATAAAATTTCCCAGGCAAGAATACTGGAGTGGGTTGCCATTTCCTTTTCCAGGGGATCTTCCTGACCCAGGGGTTGAACCTGGGTCTCCTGCATTGCAGGCAGTCTCCTGCATTGCAGACAGATTCTTAACTGACTGAGCCACCAGGGAAGCCCACTGTATAAATATGTAAAAGCAGATTTTTGCCCTTTTGTATGGCAGAAATAAAACCATCAGCAACAGTGAAGAAAACAATATCTGGTATAAAAGAAAGTGTAACAGTCTTCCTGTATGGATAGTCTATATAGGCTGTGCTTATCACGTTTTTAGATGATGTGCTTATATACTAGAGACAAATGTATATCACTTACACTGAATCAACTACACTTCATACTACTCTCTAAGTTGGAGGAATTACTAAAAATAATTTGAACCATTTCCTTAATAGGTCAGGACATTGAGGTTCTGATTTTGGAAAGTTCTGACTGGTATCTGGAATGAAGAACTGGGCTTTTTGTACTTCAACCTGGGAAAGAGATAGCTAAATGCATGTAGCGTTTTGGTATCTTACTAAATTTTTGTATAGTAAGATACCAAAATGCCATGTGAATTTGGCAGAAAGCTTTTACAGTTCAAGGAACAGAAATTAGGAAAATTTATCTAGTTTTAGGCATGCAGTATTTTAAATCTACATGTTAATATATTGTTTAGATTTTGACTGGCTCTACTTCTACTCAATAGTCTGCTCTCCCACCATACCTGATGGTGATACTTGGATGATTCTTATATTTTGATAAACTGTAACTACCTGACTTTCACATAGAATTCTTCTTTACTTTCTAATCATTAATATTCAACTGAAAAAGTTTGGTGTGGTGGAGCTTATTAAACATTCTAGGCATTATGATTTTCTTATAACTCGGGCCCACAGTGTATATGTGTGGAAAATGTGTTCTCCCTCATGAGAAAACCTATAATGTAGGAAAGAGCTATTGAAATGTGGTCAACTGTTGATTATATTGTAATTCCTTGCCAGGAAATATTTTCATGCATTCATAAGAGAAAGTAGTGATTGCTTATTCCATTATAGATTCTGTATTAGGGAAGTGATAGATCTGTGTTAATCCGTGATTTAGTGGGACCTGACTAAAAGAAATACTTAATAAAAAATAACTAATTATAAAAATTCATTAATTCTGATAAAAAAGTGTTAGTTGCTCAGTCATGACCAACTCTCTGTAACCTCATTGATTGTAGCCCACCAGGCTCATCTGTCCATGGAATTCTCCAAGCAGGAATACTGGAGTGGGTAGCCATTCCCTTCTCCAGGGGATCTTCCCGACCCAGGGATCGAACCTTTGTCTCCTGAATTGTAGGCAGATTCTTAACCATATGAGCCACCAGGGAAGCCTCTAATTCTGATGATACCAATAATAATTGGAAGTTCCATTTATTGAACTTCCTCTTAGCAAGTGACAGATATTTTCTTTGGCCCTTCATTACCTAATTTAGTCCTCACAACATTTATCTTCATTTCACAGATGAGAAACCTGAGGCTCAAAGAGATCAAATAACTTGTCTAAAATCTTTTAGCCAATAAAAGTGCAGTATTTGAATCCTGATCTATATAGCTCTAAAGGTGTTTTTTCTTTTCTGAAATACTTTTTAAACATTAAAAATCCAAATCAGAACCATGATGCCATTTTATGTACTCTGTTTACCTTTGTGTGAAGAAACCTCAGCATACTCCTTATTGGAATTTATTACTGAACTTCAATTTTTGCTTCTCTCTTCCATTCAGAGAGTTTCCAGTTTTCTTTGGGAATAGAGGACAATCAAAAATTCACATCTAATTTAAAACCACTAAGGTGAATACAGATTTCTTCCTCAAAAAGAAAAAAAAAAAAATATCCCCTCTGATGAACTATCAATACACGGAAACCTGAAGTGATTGATAGAATCCTTTCTTAAAATCTGCACACATCTCCCTATTACCTGCTTAAGAAGTTTCTGGCTGTACTGTGGAACTCAGGCTCACTTCTTCCAATTTGCTGTTGGGTCCTTAACCTTCTTCTGTATAGAGTATTTCTAGGAGAAGAACTCTGATTTTAGTGTAATCCTGCTTATAAGAGAAATCTCCTGGTATTCCAAGGAGGCAATCCCCTGGTAAGTGTAAAAACAGTTGATTCTAGGAATGTACCCATGATCTTAAGATTCTTTACCAAAAACCACATTTTTAGTCAGTAAACATGACCAATTATTGAACATATGGCAGCATATCAGAGTAAGATTTCAGAAATCTCGAGATCACCCATTTGTAGCAACCCACTCCAGTACTCTTGCCTGGAAAATCCCATGGACAGAGGAGCCTGCTAGGCTGTAGTCCATGGGGTTGTGAAGAGTCGGACACGACTGAGTGACTTCCCTTTCACTTTTCACTTTCATGCATTGGAGAAGGAAATGGCAGCCCACTCCAGTGTTCTGGCCTGGAGAATCCCAGGGACGGCGGAGCCTGGTGGGCTGCCGTCTATGGGGTCGCACAGAGTTGGACACTACTGAAGTGACTTAGCAGCATACTTTGAGATTTACATAGTCCAAGATGACTGGAAATGTGTGCAGAATTCTGACAAATGGTTATCACAGTGGAACTGTGAGTGTTGCAGTTTGCTTTATGGGAACAGATTGTAAGAATATTTTTCCCATACCTACTTATCCCATGAGCAGTTTTTTTTTTTTTTTTTTTTAAACTTTGAGTATTACCGTTCTCTCAAATTTTTGAAGCTGAAATGAATTTACTAATCCTAACACGAAAGTGCTAGCTAATGTATCTGCTTGCAGAAAAGTTGAAAGTGGAAATGTCTGACTCAAGGATAAATAAAACTTGCAGTAGCTAGTACTTAAGGAAACTTGTCATATGAAGCCAATAAAGGCAAAATGGTTTTTCTTCCCTTGGTGTAAACTTGTACTTAAGTTGGATTGGTGTGATCTTTTGGGTTTTAATGGGCATGACTGGGTTTATCCTACAGAGGTTTAAGGAGATGGGTGGCTTTTCTTTCTAGGCTAAGGCAAACAGAGAAACCAAACCATTTGAGGCCTGCCAAACCATTTGAGGGCTTAAGTGCCAGGAAAAGTGCTTCAAATAGAGGAACAGAACATTGTAGTTTCTTTAGGGATACGTGGAGTAAAAATTAAAGAAATAGGTTTTTTTTTTTTTTCTATGAGGATATTCATAGTGGAAAATTGCTTTGAAAAAATTGTCTGCCACTGCTTATCTAGGGGTATTTTACCCTTTTGAAGACCCCTGTGGTTATCAGTGGTCTGTTGTTTTCTACATAAAAGGTTTATCTCTGTTGAAATCAGTTTGTGAGTACGTTTTTTTAAAAGAAACTGACACAACATTGTAAGGCAATTTTCCAACAATTAAAAAAAATGTAAAAAATACAAATTTCCTCTGATGCTTAAGTACTATAATGGTTATTACTACTCATATTACAGGTGAGCAAATGTAAATGATATTAATTTACTTGAGATTATTCATCTGGTGAGTGTTAGAGCTAGTATTAGAATCTAAGTAAGCATAGTCTTGGTTAAAGTGCATGTGTATGCAGTAGGTATTCACAGAATATCTCCTTACCAGGACTCTGCAGCACACTACAGAAAACACTGTTTAAGAGATTTCATATTTTCCTAAGTGTAATTTGATAGTCATCTTTTTTATGTTTAAATATGAAATTTTATAAATCTATTTGGAAATCAGCTGAATCATTTTAAAGCAGGAGTGTTTCCTTTTTAATCATTTTTAGGTAATGTACACAGTAATTAGCTGCTGTGTAAATTCATATTTTCCTGAATTGTTCTGAAGTGAAGCACCCGTGTAATGTAACTGTTCTTTAAGAAAGCCACCAAAGACAGTAAATTTAGAAGTCTTCTCTGGTTATGATTAATTTAATTTTATAAGACAGTTGAAATTCACAAATGCATTTCTTTGCTAATGAGAATCTAGCATTCTTCGATGAATAATCAGTTAAGGTATTAGAGATCTGATAAGTTTATTTAGTAGCAGTTGTATTTCACAGAATCAAATTACTGTAACTGTATTGAATTAACAGCTCACTTTCCTTTCCAAGAGGATATTTGTTCACTTTGTTTCTGTGACTATATCTGCGTAGTGATTACTTGATAAATGTAGAAAATCTCTTTTTCTTTTCATGCGGCTGAGGTTAGCAAAACTACCATCACATTAAGGCTGAGGAAAAGAAGCAAAAAACACTTTGAAATTAAATCAGTAGCTACTACAAGACTAGAATTATATTTAGGATGGTTGATTGTCCATACTGGCAAAATGAGTTATATCTGTTGGTTAAAATACAAGCACGCATTCTCTCTCTCTTCCTCTTGTACACACACACACACACACACACACACACATTCACGCACACGATTAAAATGGTTTTAAATGCTGCTGAGTGGTCTGGTTGTCTAAACTGATACTGTCCTTTCTATTATACTGTGATTATTGTTTAGAGCAGTGTTGTCCAACAAATCTTCCATGGTGGTGGAAGTACTCTGTATTTCTCATTGTCCAAAATGGTAAGCACCAGTCCTATATGCCTGTTTAGCACTGGAAATGTGGCTAGTGAGACTGAGGAATTGGATTTTTATAATTTAACTTTAGTCAATTTAAATAGATAGCTATATGTGACTAGTAGCTGCCATAAACAATGTGAAAACAATTTTTTTCTGACCCTCAGATCAGATCAGATCAGTCGCTCAGTCGTGTCCGACTCTTTGAGACCCCATGAATCGCAGCATGCCAGGCCTCCCTGTCCATCACCAACTCCAGGAGTTCACTGAGACTCACGTCCATCGAGTCAGGGATGCCATCCAGCCATCTCATTCTCTGTAGTCCCCTTCTTCTCCTGCCCCCACTCCCTCCCAGCATCAGAGTCTTTTCCAGTGAGTCAACTCTTTGCATGAGGTGGCCAAAGTACTGGAGTTTCAGCTTTAGCATCATTCCTTCCAAAGAAATCCCAGGGCTGATTTCCTTAAGAATGGACTGGTTGGATCTCCTTACAGTCCAAGGGACTCTCAAGAGTCTTCTCCAACACCACAGTTCAAAAGCATCAATTCTTCGGCACTCAGCCTTCTTCACAGTCCAACTCTCACATCCATACATGACCACAGTAAAAACCATAGCCTTGACTAGATGGACTTTTGTTGGCAA